>NC_056732.1:1591283105-1591334415 GCF_019279795.1 Protopterus annectens | reverse complement strand
ATGGTTTTTTCTGGTTCAACCACTACTGGAGAACTTACTGGACTGTGTTTTAGCATTTGAAAAGAAGCTACTACAACAAAAGGAATAAAGCTAAAGAGACATTAATGATTTTAGACAAAGCCATGTCTTTACTTGGCTCAGACCAGGGCATGGACAGAATGAACGTAATGCAATGGTGAACAATGATAATGCTATGAATAGTTCACAATATGTGAATAAAAGGAATGTAGAGAATGTTATCTTATGTGACAATATTAGTAATGAAGTTAAGAAGAATATGTGTACTTTAAATGCTCCAAACAATAATGCTGGGAATAGTAATATGTCGATTTTAAATGTTCAGAGTATACCTTCTGCTGATGAGATTACAGAATTAAATGATGATGCTTGTATAGAGAATGTAGCAATCGATGTAACTGATAAACCCCACTGTAAAGATTCAATAGATGTTATACACATCATACACCCCAGTGTGAACTTAGACACTAATTTATATCCTAATGTTTGCATAGTTAAAGTCAAGACACCTCATATGAATCGAGACTCTGAGGCTGTAGTGAGACCAAAGGTTAAAACCACAGAAAAATCTAGCAATAAAACAAATGCTGAATTGCTTTTTCCTCTACCGATACGTATGGACAAAGGCCCACAGAGGTCGAGGTCTATGAGTCGTGGGAGGCAGAAGAGGAAATTTTCAGGAGACATTCCATCCAACCAAACTTTAAAGAAAATGTGGGCCTTTACAAGAATTAGTGCACAATATATCAAGTAAGACACTAACTTATGAAGATATTCAATTGTTAAGCAAGGGTCTAAACTTTATTCCAAGAAGTCACAGTAAACTAACAGACACAGTCACTGACTTGGAAAATATTTTGCAGAAATGTCATGCTAAAATTGTTATATAAAACCCAAACTAGCAATACTTCTAAAACAGAAGCATTCGCATTTAAGAGACTAATTGATTTCGTGCCAACCCATCACCCACTCGTTGAGGCATATTTGAAGTTAACTGAAGATGAGTTACATGTATACTATGCAGATAGAGTAGAGCAAAAAAGATGTAAAAGGAGAGATAATTTAACTTATAAAGAAAGAGTAAGTCTAAAACAATTACAGGAAGACCCTACTATAGTTATTAGACCAGCTGACAAAGGAGGCAGCATTGTTGTTATGGATATGCAAAATTATATCAGACAATGACAGAATTGATGCAGGACAAATTCTATGATTTAATAACAAAAGGCGATGTTATAGAAACTATAAGATATGTGAAGAATACGCTAGAGGATATTTTCAAAAGTAAACTGATTGACAAGGAATTATTTGACTATCTTAATATTCTAACACCTACTATACCAGTTATTCAAGGACAGACGAAAATACACAAGGATAATAAGAACCCACCCATGAGACCAATAGTTTCTGGACGAGGTTGGGTCACAGAACATCTATCAGTATTTGTAGAAAAACATCTGAGGGCTGTACTAAATAAAAATAAAATAGTACTAAAAGACACTAAACAATTCCTTACAGAATTTTATGATTGTATTCAAGACAAAACAATCACTAAAGACTATTTATTTGTCACATTTGACATACAGTCACTGTTCATAGTGATTCCCAATGAACTGGGCTTGAATTATACATTACAGTACCTGAAAAATCACAGTGACTATACCAATGTACTTACTGACTTAATAGTTCACTTTTTGGAATTAGTCTTAGAAAATAATGTCTTTATGTTCAAGGATAACATCTATAGACAGAAAGATGGTGTAGCCATGGGTACATCTTGTGCTAACAGCTACGCCAATATGTTTCTTGCGCATTGGGAAGAACATACATTATTTCTACAAAATTTCTTTGAGAAACGTGATATTTTACAGACGTTTTGTGGATGATGTCTTTATTCTTTGGAAAGGGACACCCCAACAACTTGAATCCACATACCTAATCATGAACAATTTAATACCATGTCTTAAGTTTACCATGAAGTTTTCAGAGGATAGAATTGAGTTTCTAGACTTATATATAGAGAGGCTACATAATAATTTAATTAACACTGGAGTTCATCGTAAAACATGTTATGTTAACTCATTGCTTCTAAGATCCAGTATGCACCCTCCTTTTGTCTTTAGAAATATTGTGAAAGGACAAGCTATTAGAGCTTCCAGACTGAATCCAATGGAAGAGGGATTTCACACTGAGATAAATGATTTGAAATATAGACTACTAAACAGAGGATATAAAGTCAAGGAAATACATTCTAAGATAGACGAAGTGTACAATTTACGCTCCACTTCAGCTATGCCATACTTTGGATCCAACAGTGCTAGCTATAATGAGAAACAAAATATGAGTGAATCTTTCACTAAATTCTCCACCTTCTTTTCATCTGATCATATAGAGATTAAGCAGATTATAGACAAACACTGGGGTATATTACAGATAGATGAAGAAATTAAACAGATAGTAGGAGAAACACCGAGGTTTATCTTTAAGAATAAACACAACTTAAAAAGAATGTTATGCCATCCTAAATTCGATAGGAAATCTGTACAGAATGGATGCTCAAGACGCTGTGGTCGCTGTAATTTCTGTTGTTACATAGACAGTAAGACAATATTCTTTCATCCTGATCAACAGAAAGTTTTTAATATAAGAGCTGAAGCCAACTGCATGACTTCTCATGTGATATACCTAGCTGTTTGTCAATTATGTTCATCCTTCTATGTTGGTAAAACAAATCGACCACTGAGGGATAGGATAAGGGAACATGTATATCACATAAGGAAAGGTACATTACATAATGTCCTTGCCAAGCATGTAGCATTAAATGACGACACACATAGATTTTTGTTCAAGGTACTTGAAGTAATTACTCCCAACTCTCGAGGGGGTGACATTAAGATATATACAGAGAGTAAGGAAACTGAATGGATAATTCTACTAAGATCAGATAAAGGATTAGGCCTCAATGATAGGGCCTCTATCAAGCCAAAATTAAGACAGCGTAGAAACATTAGATAAACCCCCTAGAAATAGGTATTCTATCTCTCTGTAAACAAATTGTCTTTTATATCACTACCATGTCATTACATCATAGATTTAGTTACCACATGTAGTGTGGTTACTTTATTTTATAAGACATTATTTTAATTTATGCATACATATATATGACATTTTATGTGTTAGACATTAAGAATACTTGTCTATAGAATCTTTCTCACACTAATATCTATTTTAATTACAAATATATATGTACTAACTGATATGTTTTTTATATATATTTTTTATATATAACTTTTTTTATATATGTGTTTCCTATGTATACTTTATATATGAGATTGTTTTTAAATGGTTTTATCTTTATCAGATTTGTATATTAAGCTGGGTCTTTGATGTCTGCCTGCTTTTTTAAATAATCATACCAATTAACTTGTAGAAATAAAATACTGAGGAGCAAAACAATGAAGGAGTATAAGTACCAAAGTCCCATTCAAAGAAATATTCATTGTAAGGATGTGATAAAATCCAGGACACTCAAATAAAACTGAATAAATTTATTGTAGTAATTGAGTAGGTTAGCGCTTTCGCTGGTTAGCTTCTTCAGACCTCATACAACAAAATGCTCATAAACACGGATTTAAATACCTAAAAAGGGCGCGAAAATTATGAATACTAATTCGCATTATTTTAATACATTAAAAATCATTCATTAAAACCACATTGATGCATTAAATCAACCACTAAAAATACATATACCTCAATACAATGTATATAAAAAACATTTACATATGAATGTGTGTCTGCATAAAAAAATATGTATATATGTGACACACTAAACTTCATAAATTTTCTGCAACAAAACATAAAAAACAACTAAATATACATGCAGCAGAAAAAATATAAGGAAAAAAAAATAACTAAAAATAAGAAGCATATAATAAGGGAACATCTATGGCCCTTTATTTATTATGTCTCAAGCTCCTCATTTTTAACAATGGTCTCAAAGGAACTTTACCATTGAGACCTGGTGACACGTCAGATCTGAATTTAATTATCCAGTGTGTTTCTCTGGCTTGAGTGTAATTATCTATATCTCCTCTCCTGATGTTAGTATATGTCCGTTCTAAAATCCTAAACCTAAAGGAGTGCTCACTACCTGCATCACGTACATGTCTGGCTAAAGCATTGTGCAAGTTCCCCTTCCTGACATGATATATGTGCTCACGAATCCTGTCCCTCAGACAGCGATTCGTTTTTCCTATATAAAAAGCTTGACACAAGTCACATGTAGCCAGATATACCACATTTTTAGTCATACAATCTCCTTGGGCCCTAATCTTAAATTCTCCTAATCCCAAAGGATGTACGAATGTGTTGTCCGTGGATATGAACGAGCAAAAATTGCACGTATTGCATGGTTTGGTAAAACTCTGCTCTGTGCAATACTTATAACCCTGCATTTTAGGATAACAAAGAAGACTTTTTAAATTCTTTTTGTTCTTATAGACAAATTTGGGTCTATCACCTGTAATTTCCTTAATTTTAGGGTCTACTGAAAGTACATGCCAATGTTTATAAAAAATGTCCTTAATGGGGCCTATATCTTTGGTATAATACACAGGAAGTAATATTTGTTGTGTAGCCCTGACTTGGTTTGCCTGCATTCCATCATTATCTATACTGTTCACGTCAAAACCTCCTGTATTGCTGTTATCAATGGAGAAATATGGTTTGGCTCTTGTATCCCTTAAACTGGGCATATCTTCTGTTATGGTCATCAAATCCATGTCTTTGTAACATCTATCACTTAGCATTTCCTTAAAGCGAGCAATATCCATCTCATAATTTGCATCCATAGGGGTATACCTAGAAATGCGTATCGCTTGCCCTCTCACTATGTTTTTATACACATAACCCGGATGCATGCTGTGCCGATGCAGCAAGGTGTTCTTATGACATGGTTTGCGATATAGCCCAGTATTCACTGAACCATCAGCCAATTTTTCAACATAGATGTCTAAATAAGGAATGTAACAATCTGACCATTCCATTGTGAATTTCAAAAATCTTGTTGATGTATTAATTTCCTCTAAAAAAGACTCCAATAGTGTGGGTGTACCTGTCCAAATAAGGAACAGGTCATCCACAAAACGCCTGTAAAAGGAAACATGTTCCTTAAAGAGAAGACTTTCAAACAAATAGCTGCCCTCCCACTCCGCCATAACGAGATTGGCGTAGCTATTGGCGCATGATGTGCCCATGGCCACGCCATCTCGCTGGAGGTAGATCTTATCATGAAAGCAAAAAATGTTGGAGTTTAACACTATGTTCAAAAGGCCCAATAGCAGCTCAATATTAGCTTCGGTGATGTTACCAACTCTTTTCAAATAACTACTTAACATATCAATACCCACATTGTTAGGTATAACCGTGAACAAGGATTGAACATCCATGGTTACGAATATCACATCATCCAGTGTGGTGGAAGTGTTAGTGAACTGACACAAATCTAAAAGGAACTGCTTGGTATCTCTAAGGATATGACAATTGGAGTCCACAACAGGTCTGAGGAGACTTTCAATATAGATAGAAAGGGGTTCAGTAGACCACCCTCTTCCAGCTACTATTGGTCTCATAGGTGGTCTAACAGGGTCTTTATGCACTTTCGGAAGACCCTGTATCACTGGTATTAGTGGATGTGGCACATATAAGAAGTCAAACAGAACTTGATCAATGACATCATTGTCAAAGAGTGTTTTGAGGGTAGTCTGTATCTTCATAGTTAACAAATCTACTCTGTCATTAGTAAATGGCTCATAGAACTTCAAATTTCCCAGCATAGAGAGCATATCCTGTTCATATCTTTGGGAGTCAAAAATCACCACCCCCCCGCCCTTGTCTGCTGGGCGTATAACAATATCCTGCCTATTACATAAACCATATAAGGCTGCTCTCTGTTTATAAGACAAATTGTATCTGGTCTTCTTATTAAGACCATAGTTACCCTTGTATTTATATAGGTCATCCTCTACAAGTTTGCTATATGCAGCCACTAACGGGTGTACTATAGGTATAAACGTGCTGGGTCTCCTAAGAGATGGACCAGTTACATTGTCTTGTCCATTGAAAGCAATTTTCAAGGATAAATTTCTGATAAACAATTTGAAGTCTCTTAATGTTTCCTCATACCTGCTGTATGTAGTCGGGATAAATGTAAGTCCCTTCGATAACACATGTTGTTCCTCATGACTCAACATATAACTAGATAAGTTAAGTACTAATTCATTTTCCTGTCCCCCCACATCTTCTTGAGATTCCTGTTGGATTGTCTGTCTAAAGAGATTTTCCGTTTCTGACGTCCCCTGCTGATAGAGCGCGTCCTCCCCTCTCTCATTGGGGTCCTGATAGGAAAAGGGTTCCGACTATCAAAAATGGGTGCAGGGTGTACTGATTTAATCATATTAGTATCGTTAATGTCATTATCTGTGTTGGTTCTCTTAATAACCTTTCTCCTGACTACTGCTTCAACTTGTGCATTATCTGATATGACCTCTGCCCCTGTGGTGACTACCTCACTCTGCACAGTCAACGGATGCACTCTATCATTATTAACATCAATGTCATGAACATTTTCATTTGAAAGAACAACATTTACATTAAGTTCCCCTGTGTCACAAGCAGGTGCCACAGTCGGAACCACACCATTAACATTTATAACATTGGCATTCATAACATTATCAGTCTTGTTCTTCGTATTAGTATCCAATTCAACAGTAGGTACAATATTGCCAGTGGACACAGTATTAACATTACGAGTGACCGTACCCCTGGGCCAAGTGAATATATGGCCCATTTTAAAATCATTGCTATCCCTTAGCAGCTTCGCCCTCTTTTGGTTCAGGAGGCGTCGCTCAAACTGTAAGACATTGTCTAACACTGAATTACACAAATGGTCAACTGCTGAGGCCGGAAAAGAAGCATAGATGTTAGAACGTTGCTTCTGTATCTCCTGCCTCAGCGCTTCCTCAATCGGACCAAAATATCGATTTAGCAACCTCATATAGTTGAGGCTTACCTCAATGTTCAGGTTCTGCCAGTCATATAACAGTTCCGGATGTAAGGTGCCTGTGGTAGGCATTTTTAGTACTCGTAACCCTCTCGGGATAAGTCTCCGTTGTATGCAGACCTCAAAGTGCTGCCTCTGGGTCTGCATACGTTTTAATCTAATTAAGTCCTGTTCCATTTTATCAGTCGCCAGACGTAGTTCCTCGCTGTTATAAGCAACCCCGTTGTTCACATCATAGGATTCTTCCTGAGCCCCAAACGTAGCTAACGGATTAGAATCCGTTCTAAGACAGTCCGCCAAACGATCCGTTGCAGGACGTGACATCGCCAAGACCTCCTGACTGCTTCCTATAACGTAAGGTAGTTCTATCGATTGTTGCACCCCTTCCATCATGCCTCCAGGCGGAACGAAGTAGCTAGTGAGTAATCCAAAACAATGACACTTTCCGCTTGGAGTTAATGCTCCGTAGTGAACAGCCAAAATAAATCGTAGAAATAAAATACTGAGGAGCAAAACAATGAAGGAGTATAAGTACCAAAGTCCCATTCAAAGAAATATTCGTTGTAAGAATGTGATAAAATCCAGGACACTCAAATAAAACTGAATAAATTTATTGTAGTAATTGAGTAGGTTAGCGCTTTCGCTGGTTAGCTTCTTCAGACCTCATACAACAAAATGCTCATAAACACGGATTTAAATACCTATCAGGACCCCAATGAGAGAGGGGAGGACGCGCTCTATCAGCAGGGGACGTCAGAAACGGAAAATTTCCTTAGACAGACAATCCAACAGGAATCTCAAGAAGATGTGGGGGGACAGGAAAATGAATTAGTTCTTAACTTATCTAGTTACATATTGAGTCATGAGGAACAACATGTGTTATCGAAGGGACTTACATTTATCCCGACTACATATAGCAGGTATGAGGAAACATTAAGAGACTTCAAATTGTTTATTAGAAATTTATCCTTGAAGATTGCTTTCAATGGACAAGACAATGTAACTGGTCCATCTCTTAGGAGACCCAGCACGTTTATACCTACAATACACCCCTTAGTGGCTGCATACAGTAAACTTGTAGAGGATGACCTGTATAATTACAAGGGTAACTATGGTCTTAATAAGAAGACCAGATACAATTTGTCTTATAAACAGAGAGCAGCCTTATATGGTTTATGTAATAGGCAGGATATTGTTATACGCCCAGCAGACAAGGGCGGGGGGGGGGTGGTGATTTTCGACTCCCAAAGATATGAACAGGATATGCTCTCTATGCTGGGAAATTTGAAGTTCTATGAGCCATTTACTAACGACAGAGTAGATTTGTTAACTACGAAGATACAGACTACCCTCAAAACACTTTTTGACAATGACGTCATTGATCAAGTTCTGTTTGACTTTTTATATGTGCCACATCCATTAATACCAGTGATACAGGGTCTTCCGAAAGTGCATAAAGACCCTGTTAGACCACCTATGAGACCAATAGTAGCTGGAAGAGGGTGGTCTACTGAACCCCTTTCTATCTATATTGAAAGTCTCCTAAGACCTGTTGTGGACTCCAATAGTTATATCCTTAGAGATACCAAGCAGTTCCTTTTAGATTTGTGCCAGTTTACTAACACTTCCACCACATTGGATGATGTGATATTCGTAACTATGGATGTTCAATCCTTGTTCACGGTTATACCCAACAATGTGGGTATTGATATGTTAGGTAGTTATTTGAAAAGAGTTGGTAATATCACCGAAGCTAATATTGAGCTGCTATTGGGCCTTTTGAACATAGTGTTAAACTCCAACATTTTTTGCTTTCATGATAAGATCTACCTCCAGCGAGATGGCGTGGCCATGGGCACATCATGCGCCAATAGCTAATCTCGATTATGTGAGTGGGAGGGCAACTATCTGTTTGAAAGTTTTCTTTTTAAGGAACATGTTTCCTTTTACAGGCGTTTTGTGGATGACCTGTTCCTTATTTGGACAGGTACACCCACACTATTGGAGTCTTTTTTAGAGGAAATTAATACATCAACAAGATTTTTGAAATTCACAATGGAATGGTCAGATTGTTACATTCCTTATTTAGACATCTATGTTGAAAAATTGGCTGATGGTTCAGTGAATACTGGGCTATATCGCAAACCATGCCATAAGAACACCTTGCTGCATCGGCACAGTATGCATCCGGGTTATGTGTATAAAAACATAGTGAGAGGGCAAGCGATACGCATTTCTAGGTATACCCCCATGGATGCAAATTATGAGATGGACATCGCTCGTTTTAAGGAAATGCTGAGTGATAGATGTTACAAAGACATGGATTTGATGACCATAACAGAAGATATGCCCAGCTTAAGGGATACAAGAGCCAAACCATATTTCTCCATTGATAACAGCAATATAGGAGGTTTTGAAGTGAACAGTATAGATAATGATGGAATGCAGGCAAACCAGGTTAGGGCCACACAACAAATATTACTTCCCGTGTATTATACCAAAGATATAGGTCCCATTAAGGACATTTTTTACAAACATTGGCATGTACTTTCAGTAGACCCTAAAATTAAGGAAATTACAGGTGATAGACCCAAATTTGTCTATAAGAACAAAAAGAATTTAAAAAGTCTTCTTTGTTATCCTAAAATGCAGGGTTATAAGTATTGCATGGAGCAGAGTTTTACCAAACCATGCAATACGTGCAATTTTGCTCGTTCATATCCACGGACAACACATTCGTACATCCTTTGGGATTAGGAGAATTTAAGATTAGGGCCCAAGGAGATTGTATGACTAAAAATGTGGTATATCTGGCTACATGTGACTTGTGTCAAGCTTTTTATATAGGAAAAACGAATCGCTGTCTGAGGGACAGGATTCGTGAGCACATATATCATGTCAGGAAGGGGAACTTGCACAATGCTTTAGCCAGACATGTACGTGATGCAGGTAGTGAGCACTCCTTTAGGTTTAGGATTTTAGAACGGACATACACTAATATCAGGAGAGGAGATATAGATAATTACACTCAAGCCAGAGAAACACACTGGATAATTAAATTCAGATCTGACGTGTCACCAGGTCTCAATGGTAAAGTTCCTTTGAGACCATTGTTAAAAATGAGGAGCTTGAGACATAATAAATAAAGGGCCATAGATGTTCCCTTATTATATGCTTCTTATTTTTAGTTATTTTTTTTTTTCCTTATATTTTTTCTGCTGCATGTATATTTAGTTGTTTTTTATGTTTTGTTGCAGAAAATTTATGAAGTTTAGTGTGTCACATATATATATATATTTTTATGCAGACACACATTCATATGTAAATGTTTTTTATATACATTGTATTGAGGTATATGTATTTTTAGTGGTTGATTTAATGCATCAATGTGGTTTTAATGAATGATTTTTAATGTATTAAAATAATGCGAATTAGTATTCATAATTTTCGCACCCTTTTTAGGTATTTAAATCCGTGTTTATGAGCATTTTGTTGTATGAGGTCTGAAGAAGCTAACCAGCGAAAGCGCTAACCTACTCAATTACTACAATAAATTTATTCAGTTTTATTTGAGTGTCCTGGATTTTATCACATCCTTACAACGAATATTTCTTTGAATGGGACTTTGGTACTTATACTCCTTCATTGTTTTGCTCCTCAGTATTTTATTTCTACGATTTATTTTGGCTGTTCACTACGGAGCATTAACTCCAAGCGGAAAGTGTCATTGTTTTGGAATACCAATTAACTTACTTGATTGATTAATTGTTTAAAACCTGTGTATATATAAGATGTGGAATTTTAGAATGAATGTAAGATCTGGTGAAGCTACACAGTGAAAGCGCTTATCTTATTAATTATTGATAATAAAGTACTTTGAACTTTAAGTGTTGCACTTGTTTTCGCTCAGTCCTGCTATTTTGATTTACTATAATTTATCAATTTTAGGTTAATACCTAGCGTTGTCGCCTCACAGTTAGAAGTTGCCCGTTCGATTCTCAGTTAGAGCGTCTTCTGTGTGGTGACATGCGTGAACGGACGTTCCTAAGTTGAAGGTTGTGTGTTAGGCCCGGCAAGCCAGCACGTAAAACTCTACTGTCAATCATTAGCGGACCGGAGTTCCGCTGTGGCGACCCCTAACCGGGAAAAGCCAAAAGATGCAAACAAACCTATTAAGTATGCATAATGTTTTTTCCTGTGTTGTGTTTTGACAGAGCATGAGACCAAAGCTGGCTCACCAACTGGATGATGACAGGGATGTGCCAGACCACTGCCAGCTAAGTCAGAGTCTGAGGACCAGAATGATGACCATGACAGAAACAATGATGATGACAGACCAGGACCTGCACGTGCCATTGTTTCTGTGGCTTAGCATAGAAGATGCCTACCACCACACCAGGCAGACGATTTTTTGGACCAGATTTGGGATATTGTCACAAACATCTTCTAGATGCAGATGAGAGATGTGTGGGGTAACTTCTTTCAGGACATGGTGTCTGCCATTCTTGGCTTCTTCCAGGAGATAGCTAAAGAAATCTTTTGTGATGTTCGACCCCCATAAGGGTGGTCCCTCAGGACCATAAGTATTGTCTGTGTGATCCCCTTTTGTAAAGCTACCACCATGATATTTTCCATATTCAGATATTTACAGCTTAGGCACATTATGCAGACATCCCATATTGCTGTCATGCTTTCTGACATATGTCATAATGTACACAGCACATATCATATCATATGTGACTTTGTCTTGCTGCTGCAGTATGATGCACATTACCAAATGACACATGCATTAACCATTATTATTATTATTATTATTATTATTATTATTATTATTATTAATTAAATGATATTGCTGTCATTACTGCATGTATTGCTCCATATGGACAAGGATGCTACTATTTATATATTTGTGTGTGTGTGTGTGTGTGTGTGTGTGTGTGTGTGTGTGTGTGTGTGTGTGTGTGTGTGTGTGTGTGTGTGCGTGTGCGTGTGCGTGTGCGTGTGTGTGTGTGTGTGTGTGTGTGTATGCAGTGCAGCATAATGTTATGTCCAATAGACTCTGGCCCTGTACATGACAGAAATAACCATTGCAGCTAGCATAATGCCAATGGTACACGATTGTTCTGCTTGTGTTGTTCCTTTATATACTTAGGAGGGATGAAAGCAACTCACATACTACATTATTCCCATTTTTCAAACATAACACATAGAGGGCAGTCCAGTGTGTTCATTTGTATGTGTTATCTATGTACAGTATATGTATTGCACCTATTTGTGTATTAGTTGTTGCTGTCTTATATCTGTAAAACAAAATGACATGTCCTTGATTTGTAACTTATGTAATATTCTTGGGTCATGCTGTCCCACTGACACAATGACCTTGTGTGTGGCATGTACTGGCAAATATTGTGCCATGTTGTTTTAGTGTACTGTGACTGGTACATATAAACAAGTATCCTTGACATAATGCATTGACATTCACTGGTCCCTTAGTGAATATACAAAGGTGATGTATGTAGCTTATGTCAATAGCTAATCTTTTAAATAGTAGTTTATATTAGGACATGTATATATTTCAGCAAGACTAGTTTCACCTTTGAGCACCTTATTCAACCACAGCCTAACTACAGGCTTCATTCTAGCAGAACAGAGAACTGCCATCATCATCCCTTTGCACAAAGGTGGTGCCACTACTGACCTGGGAAACTATCGCCCCATCAGCTTGACAAGTCTGATCTGTAAAGTCATGGAGCATATTATTATGGATCTCATAAACAAGGACATAGGTAATCTCCAAGCACTCAACCCTACCCAACTCAGATTTGTCAGGGGAAGATCTTGCCTATTGAAACTAGTTGACTTATTTGAGACTGTCACCAAGGCCCTGAATGAGGGAAAGTCAGTACATACAGCTTACCTTGACCTGGCCAAGGCCTTTGGCACAATCCCCCACTCGGGCATCATTGAAAAGCTAACACAACTTGGTGTTAATTCCTATCTAGTCAGATGGGTGGCCAACTGGCTCACAGGTAGGACCACAAGGTCAAAACAGGTGCTGCCACCTTCGACAACAGACCTGTCACTAGTAGTGTTCACCAGAGATCTGTCCTGGGACCCCTATTGTTTGGCATATACTTTTCAGAGGTCCAGGCAAAGACAAAGGGCCTGTGGCTGACCAAGTCTGCAGATGACTCTAAGTTGGGTGCTGTCAGTAACTCCCCAATTGATGTTAACATACTGTAAGAGGGTCTCACAGCTACAAATAACTGGTGCCAAAGTCATGGCCTTAAGTTAAATGCAGAAAAAATATATTATACCATTCAGGAAAAACATGGCCCCTAGTGATTACCACATCAACAGGAACACCCTAAGCACACAACCTGTGGTGAGAAGCCTGGGCACTCAGGCTGACAACAATCTCATATTCGACCATCATGTGGCAGCTGTGGTCAGAAAAGTCTTTTACTTGGTTCATCTTATAAGTAAAGGGATTGCATCCAGAAAAAAGGAGGTTATTACTTCTCTGTACTCCTCCCTTATTAGACCTATGATTGAGTATAATGCCCCGTTCGGTATGTACCTCTCCAAACACCTAAACCAACCGGAAAGGCTGCAGAAATACCTCGCAAAGAGAATCTATGGCCTCCAACACCTATTCTATGTGGACAGGCTTAAATCATTATCACTCTACCCGGTCTCATACAGATTGCTCAGAGGTGATCTGTGTCTCGCCTACAAGGCAATATTGGACCCTGCCCTACTAGAAATGCTCCATATTCGTAAGTCTAACTCCTCACACATTACCCACTCAATAGGCCTAAATTTAATATGCAACATCAACAACACCTGCTGGAAAGACAGGTTTGCCTGCCAGAGGATGCCCCTTCTCTGGAATAGACTTCCCATACATGTCAAACAGAGGACCCCACTGGCCCTCTTCAAATGCAATCTTGATAAGTGGATGGGAAACCATAAATTTGTCCCAGGGGTTCCACCTGTGTCCCTCATTGACAGGGCAACAGGTGCTGACTGAGGTTTCTTTTTTGGGGATAAACTCTTGCCTAGGCTTGTAAGGGCCCCAGGGCCATTAGCCTAGTAACCTCCTATGATCCTATGATCCATGTGTATATTTGTAGTACATATGAACTGATTTACATGGATGTACATGTTTAGGTACATAATATGACTGACACACGACTGCCCATGTAATATGTAATAGGTTACATGTACTTGCTGCATTTTTCTGTGTTGTACTTATGTACACAGAACTGTCCTTTGATCAGTCCCACACATGTGCAGTGCTATTTATATCAATAATACTTGTGCCACCTGTTGCATTATATTTACATGGTAGTATATTTGTGTATATGATACTCAGTCCTACTTTTGCTGTGTGTCTGTGCCATCTGCTATTTAACTGTTGCACATTAATGTGTTGTTTGTGTCATTTGTGCACAGACATGTTTATAGCAATCCACAGTGTGCTATGCTCATGTGTTAGACGCTGGCCATTTGCTTCAATTTACCTTGTAAGCACTTGTATTCCATCTTCTGCTGTGTACAAATACGTGCCCACTGTGTCTACTTAGCTAGGATTGTCCTGCTTTATTCTGTGCCTACTTTCTTTTGATGGCATTTCCTCACTGATGTGGGCCTATGTTGTCCATCACCCTTCCCCTTATAGCTTTGGCCCTCATATTTCACATGTATATGGCATATATTATGTGTATGTTTACCTTTCTGTACAATATCATCATTGTGATGTAGGTGTTCTGGTGCTATATTACCTTGCACCACCATGTTGGGTATCATACACATGCAATGCATATGCACACACGATGGTGGCAATTGAGCAGATTCCATCAATGTTTATGTTGTAATTGTGCATTGTGAATGCCCCCAGAATTTAAATGCACCCTGGCCATGCACAGAATTGCATTCCTTAACTTTCATTAATCATATGCGTATCACCATTTACTTCCTTTCTCTGTCATTGGTGCAGGTATGTGTGATGCATCTTCTTTCTGCTTGGGTTATGCTATGTCACTGCATGTAACACATATATGTTATATACAGACACACACACACACACACACACACACACACACACACACACACACACACACACACACACACACACACACACACACACTACCAAGCAGATTAAGAACGCATATACATTTTGCAGCCAGATGTAGGTATATCATATAATCTTTATCCTTAGTCCAGCCCTTATATTTTCTGGTATGGCATATGTGTTTGACAAATGGATACCACTTCTCCTGGGTCTGTGGTGTGTATACTTCTTGACAAATGGACACCACGTCTCCTGGGCCTGTAGTGTGTATACTTCTTTATTTATTACACAGCCACATTAATATTTTGCTACGGTACTGCTGTTTGGGACAATGCTTGGTTGGGTTTGCCTTTCACATGCAAGGATGGAGGTTCTAGTCTGCTCTCATCTTGCCTGCTTCTACATTTCCTTGTCTGCATTTGTTCATCATTGCTGTTGGATGGCTTACACTTGCACTGCTGAGAGCTTACTCAATGGCTGTATTCATTATCCCTTGTGTGCTGCAATGATGGCATCTTCCATCCGGTGTTCCAACACCAACATACCGTTGGTCAAACTCATTCTGGTATGACTGTCACACAGTTTGTAATATCTGAGAAATGATTTGTGCATTGGTTCATATGTATTTCTGCATTGCACCATGGCTAGTATGCATCCCTACACTGTTTGTCAGTTGTGTACAGTCTGTGCTGTCTGTGTACCTTGCCTCTCTTTTAAGTGTATTTCCAACCTTTGTCTAGCATTTTTTGTGATATTTGTTATATATTTATACCTGCTAGTTTGTCCTCCTTCTCGTTCCATGTCTTTTACATACCTGCTACTCTCCAAAAAAACAAAAATAAGCCTATTCCCACCAAAAAAAAATAATACTCATGCCCCTCTGTCTCTCACACTGACCTTCCTATTCTATCATACTTCTTGTGTGTTGCTCTTTTTCATCCTCACTCCCCATCTCCTTTTCTGTCTCATTATTTTCTTTGGTGTGTGCATTACTTACTCCCCACACATCTCCCACACCCATATTGTCAGCGAATGTTAGCCATGGTGATGTGGCCAAGATTGCCTTCACCTTACTTAATTAATGTTTTATTAGACATTTTGCAGATTTCATTGGATTCTATGACTTGTAATGAGTGCATTTATATATGTCCATCTACATATTCTGATGATATCCATAACTGTTTTCAGATATTTGTCAGTTTGTGGAGATAATGTCAGATGCACATTTGTCTTCATTTACTACTTTCCTTATATTTCAGAAATTCCATTGGGCTTATATACCTTCTGTAGATGTGCAGTGGTAATGCACACACATACACACACACATATATGTGTATATATATATATATATATATATATATATATATATATATATTACTTTGTGAATGAGTTTTCCTGGAATGCAGCTTTGATATGGCTGAGTGTGATGTGCTGATGTCACCGGTTATATTGCCTGCTTTGCACTGAGGTATTCTCCATAGACTAGGGCATATTTGCATATTACTTGGTTAGCCGCATTTCTTGCATAGAAATTGATACAACCTGTCATATTCTACAAAGTTTATGGAATCCAACCCATTATCAGAGTTCAAACAAGGTAAACACAGCTATTCTAGTCTCATGACATATATTTGTATAAAATATATGCTGTACAACAGTAATTAACAATGCTAAAGTTAAAAGATTGCATCTAACATGTTAAATATATTTTTGACTATTGTAAATATTCTGAACTGAAGTTTATAACAAACTAATTTTTTCAGGCAGTCTTATAGCTATAACTTCGTGTATCAAACCTTCATACTGAACATGATAGGGACTGCAAGGCTGCAACTCCTTTTAACATGTTTGAGTGGTTAGGATCACAGGAATATTTCCAGCTTTGCTGCTCTCATCTTTAAGGATTTCATCTAACCAATTTATAGAAGTTTTTTCCTTTATAAAGATGCACATTTTATATGAGCTATGTTAGCAGACAGAAATTGCATGTGTTTGTACATGTTATGTCTGAACTATCAAGGAGATTAACAGTGCATATACATTTTGCAGCTAGATGTAGGTATATCATAGACCCCCAGATTCTCTATTCCCTGCACAGTTTGCATGATTACTGCAGGAGCTCTGACAGGCAATATGTCTGCCGTGCGATCAAGGAACAGCCTGCAGGGGCATGCATGAAAGCTCCTGCACTAATCATGCACGGACTAATCCCTGATATGCAAATCACCTAATTTCCAGGAGAAATCCATGCAAATTAGGTGATTTTGCAATCCAGGAAGCTTGCAATAGTCCGTGCAAGACGGGTGCTATCTGCAGAAATGTACTCGGTTAGTAATTGAGTACATTTCTGCAAAATCCGAAACGGAGCTATGACAGCTCCAAATAAAGGCTGCATATCATTGAGGAAGCATGCCAATGGTTAAGTATAAGGCCACTGGCATTGCAAACTATTTCAAAAATAAAAAAATCAACATTTTTTTTTTTTTTGCCTATCTCGGCTGTTTAAGCATAGGACAGTGGCATGTAAATGGGATTGGGGGGATAATAATAAAATAAACCTAAAATAAGCATTCTAACTAAAATCAGTATTCTGCCATTCAAGTCAATGGCAGGCAGAAGACAACCTGGTCAGTGAGTAATGATTGCTAAGAGGGGAGGCTCAGTATGAGACATGTAACTATGCATTAGCAGGCAATCCTATGCAAATGAGGGTAAGGATAGCAAATCCCAGTTTTCCCCAGCATGTGAGGCAGGTCCCAACAGTGTAAGAGTATGAATAGCTGGGTGCAAGACTAGGATATAGGTGACGTCATGGGTGGTGTGTCAGGCATACTGTAAGCAGATTGGAGCCCTGTGGCTCGGGATTGTTCATAGCTTAGCTGTGCTAAGCTAGGGGGCGTGTCTAAACCTGCCTAGCACTCTTTACAAAGCCTAAGCAGGTGTGCGCGCCACACACCAGATTTTACAGGAAGAAAAAAGAAGTTAAACCAGGAAATAGCAGCAGTATGCACATTAGAGCACTCTGCACGGCACGCACAGAAGCTTAAACAGAAAGGCAATGGGAAGGGAAAACAGCAGTAAGAAGTTAATCAAGGAGAGCTAGCTTAGCAGGCAGGTGAAATGTATCAGAATCAGCCAATTACACAGACAGCAGACCAGCCTAGCCCAGAATACTACTATAAACTAAGCAAACACCTTCCCCTCTGGTTTTTTCCACACTCTACACCACCGGTGTATACAAGCGGGGAAATATTAACAAGCAAACCTACAAAATGAGAAGAGCTGCAACAGGCAACATAGAACAACATGTGCAAGAGGCTGAGGGTGGTGAGGATGTGAATGCTGCTAAACAACTCACAGTGAGGAGACAGAGAAGAGTGTACAGACCCAGGGTAACCTACCAGGGGCTACATGAGCTGGAAATAGTGGAACGCTATAGGGTGGACAGAGACCTCCTACAGCAAATTGTTGAACTGTGCCAGCCATACCTGACACATCAAACTGGCCAAGGGGAACCAATCCCAGTGGATACCAAGGTATGTGTAGGCCTAGGTATACTAACCACAGGTACCTCCCAAAGCACAACTGGGGATATCATGGGGATCTCACAGGCATCAGTATCCAGAGTATTCCATCAGCTCCTGGATGCCATGTCAGCACATGTCAGTGAGCACGTATATTTCCTCAACACATGTGAGTTGTTGACCAGCAATATGCATCTCTTCCACCAAATAGCAGAATACCTTGGGGTAGTGGGTGCTATAGACTGCACGCACATATACATCAAAGCACCACCCAGTGAGCAGGGTAGGGCCTACATCAATCGCAGCGGCATCCCCTCCATCAACTGCCAGGTCGTATGTGAAGCCCAGGGCATTATAATGAATGTGTGTGCTGGCTGCCCTGGAAGCTATGACAATTCACACATATGGCATCTGACGCAGCTGTACCAGAGATTTGCCAATATGGACATCCCCTACGGTCACCTAGTGGGGGATAATGGGTACACACTGGAGCCATGGCTGATGATACCCATCAAAAATGCATACACACCTGAACAACAATGCCATAATGAGGCGCACTCACAGGCCAGACATATAATAGAGTGTGTGTTTGGGATGCTCAGGTCACGGTTCCGGTGTCTGGACACATCCAGTGGAGCCTTGCAGTATTCACCAGCTACATGTACCCAGATTGTTATGGTATGTGCTATGCTACACAGTATGATCCTGCGGAAACAGCTGCAGCAGGAACAGCATGGGGCAGGGCCACACAGCCCCCCACCAATGCCAAGGCCTGCACAGACACAGAGTGACTCTGAGGAGGAACAACCTGAGCATGCCCCAGTAGGCAGAAGGAGGTGTGCCCAGTATGCCCTGGCCTTGGCAAAGAGGCAACGTATAGCACATGCACTGACACAGTAGGGACCCAGGGAATGACACCTCTCTCTGACTTGCACATACAGTAAAAGGGATGCCAAACATGACACTACCTGTGCTCAACCATCTATAGGGAGTGTACTATGTGCATCCGATATAGGCAGCACTCCAGCACCATCCCAAGTCTGGCACATACTCAAGGTAAGTCAATCAACCTACCAATTGCCTAATGTGGTAGAATGTGTTGTTACCTGCAGCTATGGTATGGATGTGAGCATGCAAGGGAACTGGGTGGCCGAATGTTATGGCAGCAGACAGTAGATACCCATAGGGGCACCATGACATCTGTAACACATACTGGAGTCACCATAGTAGCCAGTACTACACAGGGTGACACACCCACTGTAGGAAATGGGCTTAGCAACATGTGTGTCCATAAGACCCATGCATGCCAGTCAGGAAGGTTCACATACCCAACAACAGTCTCAGCCAGGAGGACAGGTGTAGACAAACACAAACAGAGCCTGTGCCATGGCCCCAGAATGATGGCTATGGTTAACCTCCCCCAAGGCCTACACAAACAGACCACAGCAGGGCAGGCAGTGGAATGTTAGTTCTGAAGGGTAGGAAGTCATACAATAATATGTAGGGCAACCAAAGGTATGATCTGTAGTACACTGGTATGCCTCTAGTCAGCATGATAACAATACAGAATGAAATGGAGTATCTGACATACCAGTACAGTCATAACAAATGTGTACAAGTGTCACGTGTGCCCCCCACAGCCTACACAGTAATGTAATAACAGTCAGGTGTGCCCCCCCAACCCTGTGTAGAAATGTAAAAATAGTCAGGTGTGCCCCCCCCCCTGCTATGCAGAAATGTAGTAACAGTCAAAGCCAAATGATCAATGGATAGCCTGCAGAGACAGCATGCTACCTGTTGGTGTACAACACAAAGGTCAGCACTACAGCACAAACTACCTGGACACGATCCACAAATACAATACAGATGGCCATACTGGGCATGCTCACACACTTGGAGAAATGAAGGCAATGTCAGTCCACAACATACTGAAAGATCATACTGGGCATGCTCACACACTTAAACACATGAAGGCCATGACTGCAAATACCAGTGGACCAGACATATCTGGCAGTTGCAGCTGTTAGTGCAGACACTTGTCAGTATACACCACTCATGCCTTGCACATACAGTGGATAGGAATACACACATATATGTCAGGGCAACACACTAATATAAGCAAAAGGTAGACGTACATAGATGTGTGGAAGAGGGTCACTGTGACAAGGAGCAATCCAGGCCTGTCCCACCCAGCACACAGCCAAAGGGACCCAAACACATGAGGCACAGATGTCACCCACTGCAGATACTAGCCACCAGTATCTGTCAGCATTACAGACTATGTGGTGCATGTGCCAACTATGCAACATGACTGTACAAAGAAGTAGTTATCTAGTAGCTGTATACACGTACCTGTGACATATGACCCCATGTGTGCCCGCATGTGGCATGTCAACCCCTAGATGAATGGGTTATGGCCCATGCACACACCGCCCTCCCAATAGCCCTACTATGACAAGCCTGCTGAGGTCATCCAATGTGAAATACACCTTTGGGAGAGCTGTAGCCCAGTAATCTCCATAGCACGTCCTGTAACTGCGTACTGCTGTAGTGTGATAAAGTAGTTAGGTAGGTGTTCTCACCCCAGACCTGGCAAGTGTGTGTGTGTGTGTGTGTGTGTGTGTGTGTGTGTGTGTGTGTGTGTGTGTGTGTGTGTGTGTCCGTCTGTCTTTGACTGAGTAGAAAACAATGCTTTTTAGAATACTCACACTCCTTACAAGTCATATACTCAACTTTGGCAAGGCTACTGATGTCACCCACCTAGAAATACACCTCTGGGAAGGATGTAGCCCAGTAATCTCCATAGCGCATCCTGTAATTGCATACAGCTGTAGTGTGATAAAGTAGTTAGGCAAGGTGTTCTAACCCTAGACCTGGCAAGTGTGTGTGAGTGTGTGTGTGTGTGTGTCCATCTCTGACTGAGTAGAGAACAATGCTTTTTTAGAGTACTCACACTCCTTACCAAGTCATATACTCAACTTTGGCAAGGCTGCTGATGTCACCCACCTAGAAATACACCTCTGGGAAGGTTGTAGCCCAGTAATCATTGTAGTGCATCCTTTAACTGTGTACTGTGATAAAGTAGTTAGGTAGGTGTTCTAACCCCAGACTTGACAACTGTCTGACTGAGTAAAGGACAATGCTTTTTAGAGTAGTCACACTCCTTACAATTCATATACTTAACTTTGGCAAGGCTGCTGATGTCACCCACCTAGAAATACACCTCTGGGAACAATGTAGCCCAGTAATCTTTGTAGCGCATCTGGTAACTGCGTACTGCTGTAGTGTGATTTAGAACTGTGGTAGGGTTCCATCCCCAACCATGGCAGTTGGATGTTTTGTGTGTGTTTCAATGTCTGTGTACAGAGCAATGCATTATAGGCTAGTCACCTGCAGTACATTTGAAATGCCCTACTTTGGCAATCCTGCTGATGTCATTCCTTGTGAAATACACTATTGGGGAAGGAGTTCTCTAGTAGCCCCCATGGTGTGTCCTATAACATCTCCATACTATAGTGTGATAAAGACCTTGGTCATGGGTTCTATACCCATACATGTTAGTGGTAGATGTTTTGTGTATGTCTCATTGTCTGTGTAGGGAGCAATACATTTTAGGCTACTCACTCACAGTACATTTGAAATGCCCTACTTTGGTAATCCTGCTGATGTCACTCCTTGTGAAATACACCTTTGGTGAAGGAGTTCTCTAGTAATTCCTGTGGGGTGTCATATAACAGCTCCATGCTGTAATGTGATATATACCTTGATCATGGGTTCTATATCCACACATGTCGGTTGTGGATGTTTTGTGTGTGTCCCACTGCCTGTGTAGGGAACAATGCATTTTAGGCTACTCACTTGCAGTACATTTGAAATGCCCTACTTTGGTAATCCTGCTGATGTCACTCCTTGTGAAACACACCTCTGGGGGAAGGAGCTCTCTAGTAATCCCAGTGGTGCATCCTAATAACAGCTCCATGCTGTAGTGTGATATATACCTTGGTCATGGGTTCTATATCCACACGTCGGTTGTGGATGTTTTGTGTGTGTCTCACTGTCTGTGTAGCGAGCAATGCATTTTAGGCTACTCACTCACAGTACATTTGAAATGCCCTACTTTGGTAATCCTGCTGATGTCATTCATTGTGAAATAGACCTTTGGGAAAGGAGTACTCCAGTAATGTCTGTGGTGCTTACTATAACTGTGTAGTGCTGTAGTGTAATAAACTAATTAAGTAGGGGTTCTACTCCCACACATAACAGGTGCATGTGTTTGTAATTTTATCTTGTGAGTGTGTGACACCTATGGCCAATGTAGAGTGGGTTTTGCATATTTCTTATATGGTGGCCCTACGATATATCACAAAGTCAACCATACTGTTAAATAGGTAAGAAGCTGGGGTGCAAAGCCATACCCATTCATGTGACATCAAGGCCAGACAATCACAGTTAGCAACCCCAGTATTACCCAGAGCAGACTCTCAACCCATGTCTTACACACACACATGCCTAGGCAACAGCCAATACGTGGGTAGTACACTGCATATTGGCCACCAATAGTAACTATGGAGTGATAGCAGTGGGCTACAGAGGGAATGCCACCCTGCCCATCTGTCTAATATGCATGAACATGCAGACAGTGCACCTCCCCAATGGACACCTGCACCACCTGTGGTGCCTTCACATGTGACCCACAATGGACATACCATGCCTGACAACATGCCCTGTATGGACATATGCCACTGACACCAGAGGATGCTGTTAGCATGCTTTCAATGTAGGTGGAGGGTAAACCTGCTGCCCAGTACCTGCCACAGGTGGGCAAGACTGGCACATCTGATGATAATCTGTGTTCAAACATGGGCCAGACATCCCAGGTACAGTTCCACATGTCACTTTACATGCATGTGGGAGGTGTGCACATCCTAGACACCATCCATGTCATGGAGTGAGGAACACATACATGGCAGGGAATGCACAGCATTGGCCACACACAATAGCCACCCAGGTGACTGGATGGTGGATACAATACCCACCTGTGTGGGCAAATGCAGAAATGACAGCCCTGAGCCACAATGCGGACCATTGTTATGTGTACTGATGCCAAGGTATACCCATCATCTACCCTTGTATAGCCTGCTGGCACAGTTGACCACCACACACCCATGCAGACATGCACCCATGCATGTCAGTACTGGCACCCAATGTGTTCATGTGTGTGTTGTATGGTGCGTATGTCCACATCCACACTCACTACAACCCCCTTGGGCATACTGCAGCATGCTGTCTGATGTCTGACACCTCCTCATAATCTTTGCCCATACGACCTCCGTATGACCCGTGTGGTGCATGTGATACCTGCACATTGATGTGTTGTGGCAATCCCACTAGTGATGAGTTGTACTCCTGGCCCTGCCAAGTGTGTCAATGTGTGTGCGTCCCTGTGAGAGTGTGGCTGTGTTAACACAGGCACCTGTTCATGCAGACAGGCATGTGTACATCACCTACCATATATCTATCGTATCCCTGTTGCAGATGTCACTCAACATCACATAAATGTTCTGAGTACACCACAGCAGGTAACTCATGTGGCACATCCAATAATTGCATCAAATTGTGATAGCACTACATCGTTATCAGGGGTTTGATACCCTGTGCTGGTAGGTGTGTGACACAAACATGCTTCAGTTTTACTCTCCCACCCCTCCCTGACATGTATTTGCCTCTGTCTGTCTCCCCCACTCCCTCTCTGGTGGATGTGGGGAACCACACCTGCTTTTCTTAGGCAGCAGCAGCATGTGTATTTTAAGTGATGCTCATGATCAGCTGATGGCCTCTGCACAAATTGCAGCCCTCCTCTAGCTGATCACATGTGGAACAGCTGTGGTAAATTCCAATAGCCAATTGCATGGAACATACTCCAATATCTAGGAACATCATGGTGGTGTTGGACTTTTTCATTCACTGTGAGCAGGAACTATATCTGTTGTTTGGCAAACACCAGCTCAGATGGATTGGGGATTTACCTCTAACAATATACACTGTGGAAAGAGGGCAACAAATAGGAGGGGGATGTGTCTGACCTGACTACAGACTGTAAGTGCTGCTATACTTCATTGGAGTAATGTTGGTTTAACAGTGTTTGTCTGGATATATCTGTTGTACATGTCACAATACCTGCCATGTCAGTTCCATGTATATGAGGAATCCCCATCTGCAGGGTCATCTGCAGACTGGGCAGTGTTGTGCCTTTGGTATCATGTGTTAGCCATG
The DNA here is from genome assembly GCF_019279795.1 of Protopterus annectens. Taxonomy (NCBI): domain Eukaryota; kingdom Metazoa; phylum Chordata; order Ceratodontiformes; family Protopteridae; genus Protopterus; species Protopterus annectens. The sequence continues at coordinate 1,591,309,463 of NC_056732.1, read as the reverse complement.
GAGCATCTATCTGTGGAATGCAGAAGGTAGTGTGAGGACTGCAGTCTGTAGATGGTGAAGGCCGTGACATTTACTGACTTCATATCCCTCACAGGACATATGTTGCAACAAACCCCGTTACAATGGTAAATGTATGAGGTATCACAGCAACATGTCTATATTGACCCTGTGTATGTGCTGTCAGCCACACCTCTGTCAACCTTTGTACATATGTCATGCATGAAGTGGTGCATATGTGCTGTACACCACAAATAGTGTCATCATATCTGATAACAAGCCAGTGATATATCTGATTGCTGCACATGTTATGTACAGTAGGGATTATATTTCATGACATAACCTGGACATTCTGTGGATGTTTGTACAGTACTGAGGTCTGTGTAGTGATGGTGAATGTCGGCACTGTGTGTATTGTTAATATGTACTGTAGCCTGTGTAGAGACTGTGGTAGATGTCATTGTTCTAGTTCCCCTTCTATCTGATGTTACCTGCTGCCCCACTGTATGGCACCATTTTGGCATACATGTTTGTAGGGCCATGCACACACATGTCCCATACCACAGACAGCCATCAGACCAAACTGTGTAGCAGCCCAGAAAATGTAGGGTCATTCTGTGAGTGGCACATATGAGGATGGTGTAGAACAGATAGTCCATATACTATAATATTATGCTAGCGTACCATATGTGGCTGTGGCTGTGTTCACATTGGTTGTGACTATGCACTTTCACACAGGTGTATCTTACCCTGTGCTGTGACATGCCTGTTGAGCCTGCTATATATGCAGGTACATGTGCATTCCCCCATAGGAGATGTAGGCCAGTATTTAGCCAGTCTGCCTGTAGCCTGCACAGTGCATTGTTACATGCCTAGCAGCTTAGTGTAGTTATCCAGTGAGATGTCATGTGCAGATACTTGCCAGATGTACTGCTGCTGGGTCTCCCTTAACAGTCATGTATGACAGACAGAGCAGTGGGATGCTGTACAGATGCATGTCAATATCCAGTGATTAGTATGTGTCTATGGCACCCCTGTACCAGCAGTCATTCTGTGTCAGGCCAGACATGAGTCTGTGAATGCAAAACCTCTAGTGGCAAATGTATACCATTCGTTATGTGTTATACCCATCTACATGGCTGTCTACATCCATATTGTCAGGCCTGGTACACATGTTGTGCACTAAGCGATTATGTGTATACCTCTGGACTGTACAGGGTGTGTCCGAAGTTCCACATATATTGGCCAATATCTCTGCAGCACTCCACAGAGGCATTACATGCTAGCAGCGGTACCTTACAATGATTTCCTTAGGATGTCTGTCAGTATCCAATGGCACACATGTTATAATCAGATGTGACCTTCCACACACACCATGTCTGTGAAGACAATCTCAATGACAGTAGCAATAGTCTACTAATATACCTGTATACATACCTGACATATACTTGCACTACAACTTTGGGACTATAGGGGCTGGGGTAGGGCAACACTCCATGTCCAGAACATATGGTGGAAATATATGTACATATACTTATCCAGATAGCCATATATATATGATTACACATATGTACTACTTCCAATTACCACTGTCATGGCAACCACCCACTATAAATCCCTACAGCATGTGGGCGTGGTCCCCTTACATTTCCTGTGTGATGGACATCCGTCCTGTGTGTGGACATCAGTGTTACAGACAGCAGGTAGCAATACCTCTTACAGGAGAACCTGCACATTCTGGGTGGCCACATATTTGTAGGAGGATCAGGAACTACAGACAGACTGTGAGTAGAGTTGTGTTATGCTTTGTATAGTACTGGTGTTACAGGGTGTGTGTGTGTGTGTGTGTGTGTGTGTGTGTGTGTGTGTGTGTGTGTGTGTGTGTGTGTGTGTGTGTGTGTGTGTGCATGCTAGTTTACCTTGGAATGCAGTCTGTCTGCATAGCTTACTACTGTGGGCCTATCCTCTTACTGGACAGAGGTATGCCTATCATGTGTTGTCCGTCCACCACACAGGTCTTGTGGCACATATTACACTGGTAGTGTGTGTGCTAAGTGCTATCAGTACATGGCTACATCCATTTCTGTTTCTAACCTCAATTCCCTGACTAAGAGTATGTTGCAGGCTATCCTGTAACACCAGCACCTTGCTTAGTGTATGACAACAGTGTTCCACATATGTGCCTGTGTGCCAGCCTCTGTCCTCCATCTACATACTAATCTGTGCACATATGTCATGCTCTTGAGGGTTGTTCTGTAGTGGGCTGTGAGTATATCACACTGCCATTGCTGCCATTAGTCCACTGCTGTTGTATCTCCCACACATACAGTGGGGCTGGGGCCATATATGTGTGGGCATCACCTACACAATACACGTGTGCCCTTATGCACTACAGTGGCCAGTGTATGTAACAGTGGTATATGGCCCTGTATCATTGAGTCTAGGTGGGGAGCACCATAAATGACCTAGGCTGTTACAAAATGTGGGTGTATCAGGGGTGAGCTGCCTTAAGGTATCTGGATGTACAGTACTGTATACTTCACCTATATTTACATTACTTACATGAACTGGGGTACTGCAAGCCTACTGCCTCCTGCCATACAGACTGTTCTGTTTGTCGATGTGCTCATGATGGTGTCAGTTATGCCTTGTTATGTAACAGTGACAACCCATGTGATCACATAACGTCTTTACCACCTACTGAGTTTGTACAGAGTGTAGATAGAGGCTGCTGAACTACACACCTGCAGTACATACTGTTGATTGTTTGGTATCCTGTGGCCCAGTCTGTGTTAACTACTGTACAATTTGAAGGACTTGGCCTGGACAGCAACAGTTGTGAACTTTTCCAGACTACTGTATTAGTGTAACTGTTTCACAGCTGCAGTTCTCTGTTTATATGGTTGTCAGTGTCTGAACAGCTACATGGCATGGCATATAGAACTGTAATAGTACACAATGAAAGGTTTCCCATTTCTGCAAACCTGTGTGTGGTGTCTTTCCTATGACCTCTCTATGGGTATATGTTGCAGGCAATGATTGACATTTGTATGGGTGGCCCATACAGTGTCCAGTTGTTCAGGTGTTAACTGTAGGCATAGTGGCTGTTCCATATTGTGTGCACCTTCTACATATGTATCTTACTGTACATATATCTGTGTGTGTGTGTGTGTAGTCACTGGAAGGTCGAAAGTAAGTTTTCAACATTGCAAAATTTTGGAATAAATGCATCGAATGTGCAATGAACGAATGTCACTACGCATTCGTTCATTGCAGATTCGGCATTTTGGGTGCGGATGGCACTATAGTGGGGATGGGAAAATGTCCCTTTCCCCACTGTAGTGTGAACTCAGAGTTAGAATATCAAAGTAGGGGTGTTGTGGGGGGCCCAGCCCCCCAGATGAGGGTGCAGGGGGGTTTGCCCCCCTGCATTACGATATGTATTCCACCTTGTAGTTCGAAAATCAGCAAAGCTGCTTTTCAATTTGCTTGAGTTTTGAACTGCGGTGCAATTAGAAATGATAGTTTGGTCCTTTCAGTTTGCAGAAAGGGCCATTTGAAGAAATGATTGTCTCCCTTTCAAAGATAAACACATATATATCTATATAAGTATATATGGATATACATCTGTAGATGAATTTGGGAACATAACCGCAACATATATGTCCACATGCACCATTGATGGGTTTGCGAGACCCAAACAACATATGTCTGGCATGGATAGGTATCCCCCCACAGCCAAACATGTCTGGCCTGCAATACACTACCAACCTTAGCAGATCCCATAATCAGGACCCTACACGATAAGGGCAGTACATGTTAACAGTACTCCATCCCACCTGTAGGATGTCAGGCTGGCTTTACCAACATATCATGCAGTACAGTCAAGTGAAGTGTCATGCTTGGGGGAACTCCCTGGGCAGGTGCAGTAAGTAGCTGGGATCCTTCATATGATCCAACAGGCCTACACCTGACAATGGATTCACCAATGTTGGCAAGGACAACCACAAATCCACGATGTCCGCTGGGAACTACCACCCAATAGCCTGATGAGCCTGGTCTGCAGGGACATGGACCATATCAGCAATGAACCCATGGCCAATGTCACTGGTAATCTTAACATCCAGGACCCCGCCAATGTTGGACTTGTCAAAGGCAGAGAATACAACCTGAACCTGGTATACCTTCTTGACGCAATCATGACAGGTGTAGATGAAGGTTAGGAGGTGCACACAGCCTACCTAGATCATAGCAGGCTTTTGTATACCATCCCACAAGTAGGAATGTGTGTAAATGTTAAGGGATCTACCTCCATTCACAGAATATGTTTCCCCCAGGACTGCTTGGCAAATGCCAACATTCCACAGGTGCCATCCTGTGGACATATAATCCTTCACAGGTCATAGATATGTTAATGCCCTCCTCCATGCTGTAGAGGTGTGCAGTAATACTGGGGTTGCTATAACTCACTAGGTGTGACTTTTTTGGACACATCCACCATCATTGCAGTTACTGTTGCGTCTATCCCCCACACATAGCTGTCTGTAATACTGTACAGTGTATGTTATCAGTTTGATAGTTGTTGTTTACAGCATTCACAGTAGTAGAGCACCTCACACCCTCCTAAGGGTAGGGCTATACCACCGGCATTGGCACACCCATGTTACTGAGGTGAGGGTCGCAGTAGAGTGGGGAAAGGGACATACACCCTGCTGTTAGCATGTTCAATGTCATCCAAATTGCAGACTGCATATATACCAATGTTTGATTGTGCCTATCCTGTCTTGGTGGGATTACATAGACAACAGATGTGTTACCTGCATAGGGACATACCTCCATGTGTACAGTCTTGTATCTGTACTGCATCCAAACCAAAGGTTCTGTGTGTTGTACCCAGCCATGTCATGTGTACCACCCACTACACTTACTGGTGTCCAGTGTAGAAGGCCTGCTGACACCACTACACCCATCAGCCATGTGACACATGGACAACCACAACACAATCAGAATAGATAATGGTGAAAACAATACAATATTGTCAATTACAGCTATAATGCATCATGGCTGCACAGCTACACCTTCCAAGATATGAGCATTTCACTTTATTGCTGACAGCATGCTACACAGCATTCCATTGCTACATTGTTGTATAGTCACCCTGTGCATCAGCACCATGTTAGCCTGTCCCTGCATCAATGTTACGGATCACAGGATGTGGCACAGGTATCATCATATGCACAGGGTGTGTTGTTGGTTTGCCAGAGGCCTAGGCTGAGCCATACAATTGACAACATGTGTGTGTGTGTGTGTGTGTGTGTGTGTGTGTGTGTGTGTGTGTGTGTGTGTGTGTGTGTGTGTGTGTGTGTGGGCTGAGTACTGTTATGGGCCAATGGTGATGTGTGTGCAGGTATGTGGTTGCGCTAGGTTTGTTGTTTTTGTGTGTGTGTCTGCATGCACACAGTTCTACCATGTGGCTGCCCTATATGGGGATTTGTGAGACAACTGCAGACTGTACCTGGCAGGGTTTGCAGTTCACCATCTCCAGCCATAGACACAGGACCTGTGCCTGGCAGGGGTGCCACAGGCAGAATCAGGTACAAAGCCAAACTGGGTACTGTCCCCCGAGGTTGACAAACATCCACTGGATCCAGGTCCCTCCTGGGACTGGCCAGGGCCACATGCATGTGGTCTGCTATGACTGTCTGTGGACAGCACTCCCCACAGTGCTGGGGCTGGTACTGCCACTACGGGAGCAGCTGTGACTGGTGGGACGTCCACGTTAACCTCTAGCTGCTGATGTGGTTGGCATACATCCATGTGGCTGTCGCAACTGTCCCACCCTGTCCTGATGCATGGACATGACACTGTTGATGAAAGCCAATGTCTCACCCCACCGTCTAGCCATGACCTCAGTGTAATTACAAATGGCACCTACTAGTTCATGGATTCTGTCATTTACAGAGGTGTGATGAGCCTTCTGAGCCCTTAGACCCTGACTGGTGTACTGTTCCATTCATGCCTGTGCCTCCATGACAGCCTGGAACATGCATGTGGTAGATTTAGATGTGGCACATCTGCCAGGAGCATGATGACCAGCAGTGCTCCAACGAGCACCCCTGAACATCTGCCTATGTAGTACCCAGCCAGACATCTGGCTATGGCTGCTGTGTCCTGACAAACATGCCATAGATATCACACTGTCCTGGCCAATGTCAACTGCAGGCTGTCCCTCAGCTAAGGCCAGTGGTGATGAGGTATGTAGAGGCAGTGTGACTGTGTGTGTGGATGGGGTGGATACTTGTGGGATGTCAAATGGTGACCCAGCGGCAGCTCCTGATGACCCTGCCTGTGCCTCAACACACCTATCCACATGGTCACTGTCTGTATCAGTGACATCAGATTCCCTGCGGGAGGGACCCAGCCCCACCTTTCCACCTATGAGGGGAAAACAGGGAACATACTATAAGACCTGTACATCACTGCTAAACAGTACATGCACACACACACACACACACACACACACACACACACACACACACACACACACACACACACACACAAAACACACAGGTGTGCAGACATGGCCACACACATGCAGTCGACATACATGACAAACAATACACTCCACCAGACAGCACCTACAGACAACTTCAGCACCCCCATAACACACACAATAGCAGGTGATGGTGCAGTACAGTATCATGCACAAACCTGTAATTACACACATGTCAGCATGCTCAACAGCATGCTGTGCAACTGCAGTCAATCACCGTTACCAACATTATACATTGCTGTGATGCATGGCTTCTGTTAGTAGGTGATGGCCCTCCCCCTGGAACACACTGCACCCATGTCCACAGCATTGCTGTGCATTTGTTCAGCACCCTGGCATGTACTGTGCACCATACCTCACAGGTGTACACACCATTTCAGGATGTGTATCTGTGTGTCAGTTATGTTTCCTCTGATACTCACAGCCTCTGTGTGTTTCTGGATTATATGTGGGCACGTGTATTGTGAATGCCTGATGTGTATTCACAGATGTCATCATCAGTGGTGCATATATGAGTGATAGAATACCATTAGACCAACCACAGACACAATGTACTGTACCTATGCTGAGTGTAGAGAGCATTGTTGACATGGCACTCTCTTCCATGACATACCATGGCACAAGACTACTGCATAAGGCTACACTACACATACCTGATATGTGACATATGACCTAGGCAATCAATTGCATTACAAGCCATATGTGTCAGTTGTGCAGATGCTGATTGAGATGCATACCATTTGTGGGTGCATATGTGTGCACACACATTTCATGATGGTGTGTAGCAATAACTGCTATGTGTACTCCTGCGGTCACAATACCTGGCAGGGGTATAGTAGCATGGGTCAACATCATGAGCCAGTAGTTGGTCAGTCAGGCCTGTAAATGTTCCCCAAACCTGCATGTTTGCATGCTAAACATGTGCACAGCCCTTGGAGGTCATACAGCACCATCACTAGTGCCATGGAGTCAGGATTATGTCTGCCACACTTCATGACCTTGACTGTGTGCAGTTACAGCCATTCTCTGTGGGGTTGTCTCTCCCCTCCAGTGCACTGTTGTGTTTCAGGATGATACACCCTCACCATCTGCTACATTGCAAATGCTCGTCTATGTCCTACACATGTGTGTCATATTGCAGTATCCCAAACTAGGAACACCATGCATACTGGCATATTCCCTGCCAATGCAGGGCAAACATGCAGGTGTACAGTGGCACCAGCAATGTACTGATGGGGATGTCATTCCTAGGTTGGGGTGATGTGTGGAATGTGCAGCACATGCATCATAACTGCAACATTCTGGACTTCCCCAACATGGTGCTGGTACATCAGAACACATTGCAACACATGACTTTGGTAATATCCCACCATTATGTAGGTCATATCTGTATTGAGCCCTGTCTGATGTTGCCTGTGGTACACATAGGTTCATAGGTGAGTACTGGTCTATTGGTCCTGGGGCCTACATAAGCCTAGCCACAGGACTTCCCAGCCATGCACCACCCAATAATGTTATTCCCCTGTTCCCCTGTCAGGCTGTGACACAGACATACTGCCCAGGGTGAATTTCTCATTTCCCATCCAGTTGTCAAGTGTTTTTGTAAAAAGGGTCAATGAGTAGAATTGCCTGACATGAATGGATAGTCTGTTCCAGAGTGTGGGAATTCCACAGGACAGGGCCCTATCCCTCCAGTATGTTCTGTGTAATGTGTTGATGAGGTTTAGGACCCTGGAGTGTGTGTTTGCAGAGGGGGTGGGATTTCTTTATGTGTAGCATGTTCAACTGCTCTGTGTATGACATAGCTGTGTATGTTAGGCAGATGTCAGCTGTGCCTGGGCAATGTGCACTGGAGTGTAGCCACAGTTGTCTGAGATGGTCTGTGTATCGCATGTGTTTGAGGCTGGTAATCCCGTTAGTGAGGTGTGTGCTCTGTCAGTGAACATGTATAGCATGCATTATGGGTAGGTGTGTTAGATGTGTACATGGCCTACACCTTAGCTATGACATGCACAGTGTATTGCCAAGCATAACCTTAAACCATACTCACCGGCATCCGACCGCTGCCTTGCTGGTATCCCAGAGGTACCTACATTGAGATGAGATAAAGTTGATGTCAGTGGCCACAGCTGTGGCATTGCTACAGGGTGGGTGCAATATTACAGTAAAACAACAGCTGAAGTCCACAGTACTACAGATTATTCACAACTGATTATCAGTACTACACAGCAACAGACTCTACATCTCACATATGCATGATCTACCTGTACAGATGCATACACAACAGTGGTCTACTGATATGCCCTAGAACCTTACCTGCATGCTCCATGTCTGGTGTGTGGGTAGCACCCACCTCCATGACTGTATATGGCTGTAGCTCTTGTGGGCGGGCAAGTGCCACCAGGCTCATGAGCAGCTCCTCCACTCTGGTGAGAGGGGAGAATGGATGTTATGGCCCCCACCTGTTGCAAGGTGATCACCCTGCATGGCAGCGGCATGGCGACGTACATGGCAGAGCAGGTCACTACAATGATGGTGGACCTGCTCATATGTACAGCTGTGCAACCCCACCTCATTCATCCTGCAGACCACATTGTTCCACATGGTGGTGTGCTCATGCTGGTCATGGCTTGTCCTTGAAAACAGCAGCTGGTAGTACTGGATGATGCTGGTGAGTATTATGTCATCCTCAGTGGCACTGTATGCTGGATTCCTTGGGTGTGTCATAGTCCCTGAAAGACATAAAGATGGAAATATGTCTGAGCAACTCATATGACATGTTTACCATAATACATTACACATATCAGTCTCCCACCACCATATCAGCCCCAACTTAATGTTCATACAACGCAAGTGGTATGTCTCCAGTTTATCTACCATTGGGACATATATTGTATTGTACATCACTTTCTGCTATGTGTTTATGCACATGCTCCCTGTGGGGACACTGAAGTTGCTGGGCTACCTGCATGCCATTGTCACTGCCACTATGTTTCCACATATGCATGTGGTATGCTTGCTATGTGATTGCTACACATCTGCCATTCTGTGTTATTGGGGATATGTATGCATGCTGTTGGACATGTTCTGGGATTGTGTGGGCTATTACAACCCACATATGTTCCATGACAGTAACACAACAGTATGTGTAGGGGTTACTTGCCATCAGGAACACTGCTCCCACCTAATGTGGACATTTTACCAGTCCACATCACATCCGCGACCCACCATGGAACCTCATTATCTATTGTTCCGGCACTACCTTCATGTGGAACCACCTCAGGGGATGGTGCCCCACCCCCATGGAGCACACACAGAAATATGTCTGTCACCCACAATTAGGTCCAGGGTCTGGTGCATAGGGAGCTCCACAGAGACATGGGGTATGTGCTACATCACCTGGAGGCATGCAGTACACATACATAAGGTTAGACGTGCATGTTCCTCCTGCTCAGCCTACAGCCCAGGCACATGACCATGTAGATGCTGTCGTGACTGTCCATGAGTGGGCACTATGTTCCCTTTGTTCCCATATGGGGGCTCAATGGCCTCTGCATTCCAAATGAAACTACCCATCCACAGTGTTTAACCACCACATGTGTCATATATCAGCCCTGTATGCTGTCTTGTTTGTCACCCAACCAAACCAACATACCAATATGTGTCCACTACCCTTCACCAACATATATATCCCACCTTCTCAATCAATTGTGATGTGTTCCCAACACGGGTTACACACCACACTCCACTTTGCAGCCATGTACTGGTGTGTAGCTATGTTGTGTATTGATGTGTGATGTTCTCTCACACATGTCATGGCAGGGTAATGTATTGACATATCTCTCTCTCTCTCTCTCTATATATATATATATATATATATATATATATATATATATATACCTATACGTGCCAGTATTATGTATATGTGTGCATGTGTCTGTTTGTATATCTCTCTCTATATGTATGTATATATATATATATATATATATATATATATATATATATATATATATATATATATGTTTAGACACACACACACACACACACACACACACACACACACACACACACACACACACACACACATATATATATATCTGCATGCATACACATATATATATATATATATATATATATATATATATGCATATATGTGTAGATATCATTATGTGTTTATATACCTGTATGTATAACTGTCCGAGGTTCTGTAGACATACACAGCTGTGAATATGTATCACACATATATTTATCTGTATGTGGGTTACTTCACAGCTAAACTGTTCTGCCTTGCTGCAACACAGACATCATGTAGATATCATTATGTGTTTATATACCTATATGTATAACTGTCCGAAGTTCTGTAGACATACACAGCTGTGAATATGTATCACACATATATTTATCTTTATGTGGGTTACTTCACAGCTGAACTGTTCTGCCTTGCTGCAACACAGACAGGTGTCACATGTGAACACAGACTAACATTGGGGGGGTATATATGGTGACAGATTTTAGATAAGCAAATTATACTGCTATGGCAGTTGGGCATGCTATGCTACACTTTAACATGACTGTCCTGCAGGTGGTGTGGTCTCACACCTGTGTGTCTATCATGGCAGTATTAATACCACCACCAGCCATTGGCCACAGTAATGTACAGAACACAGATATCATGGGTCACATCCTTGCCATTTACTGTTGATCTGCACAGTTGACAGTTATGTCCCACTGCCCACAGGGACAGACACTATTGTCCACAGCAGTTGTTGAACAGAACATCACTACAGGAACAAGTACTGATGGCACATATAAATAATTTCACATTATACATCCTATTATTCTATGCATATACTAAATGCAAGTAAATACATATATGTTTCACATACCTTTTATGTTTTTTTCCACTGTAACAAATCCCTGAGCTTTGTTACTTTTATTAAGGTTGTTATGTTTGTTTGTTTTTTTCTTTCTCCCTCCCTCTCTCTCTCTCTCTCTCTCTCTCTCTCTCTCTCTCTCAGTCTCTCCAGTAGAGTCATTGAGCTGGTTTGAATAGATTGCAGCATGCTTTTGTAGATATTGCACATGATCAGGTGATGGCCTCTGCACCAGTCAGTGTCCACAAGTTGCTAACTGCATGCAGCCTGCTGTGTAGTACTTCAGATAACTACTGTCATGGCAACCCAGTACTATAAATTGCTGACTTCTGTGGATGTTGTCCCTTCACCTTTCCAGTATGGATGACATCCTTCCTGTGTGTGGACATCAGTGTTGCAGACAGCAGGTAGAAATACCTCTTAAAGCAGAACCTGCAGACACAGGCCAAATACATATTTGGGTAAGGTTCCTGACCTACAGACAGTGTGAGTAGTGTCAATGTGTGTATTGTATCTTGCTGGTCTTACAGGGTTTCTGTGTACATGGTACTTTTGCATGGAATGTTGTCTGTCTGCATAGCTCTCAACTGTGGGCCTATCCATATGATACCAAGAGGATTGGCTGTTTGGTTTTGTCTGTGCGCCGCACAGGTATTGTCCCAGATATATCAGTGGCATTCTGTCTGTTGAGTGCTATCAGTACATGGCTACATCCATTTGATTTCAATGTTGTATTCCTGCATAAGGGTATGCTGCAACAAATCCTGTAACACCAGCAATTTCCAGGGTGTGTAACAGCAATAATGCAAATATGGCCCTATGTTCCTGCCTCTGTCCTCCACATATATGCCAGTGTTTGAACTGCTGTGATACAGAAAGGGGTTGTTAGGTAATGGCCTATCATTATTTACTGCTAGCATTACTGCTATAATCCCAGTCATGTCATGGACTCCCACACCAACTGTTGGGCAAAGTCCATATATATGGCGGCAATAGCTGGACAACACATATGTGCCCTTGTACATTCCAGAAGTCAGTGTGTGGCACACAGTGTTCCTTGCGCTTGTACAGCCTTTTATGGGGGGTTCAATGCCATTAACCTAGGCTGTGACACCTTTTCAGGGATATATCTGTTAAGACAAGGGCCATTCAGTGTGATAGTGAGATGTTAGGTTAAGCAAGGTTATTTACGAGATAGCAAACAACGACCACAGTATCCAAAAAGTTCTTTAATAAAATCTCTGACGTCTCGGCCAAAGCCTTCAAGGAGAATAAAATTGTATACAAGCATCCACATTTTATAACAAACTAGTAACTCAATTAAACAATTAAGCAATTAATTAAGCAACACTCTCCAATTGAACTCAGCATTGAGCCCACAAGGAGACATAGTTTTATACTTTAAAATAAGCAGAGCTTCTTTTTGCAGTAACACAGTTTTAACATCCTGCTGACAATACATTATTGAACTTGTTCTAAAATAGTGGCTTTTAAACCTTCACTATTTTTGTTATGACATTCTAAAAATGCAAAGCTACAGGGCTTTCAATATTACCATTCTTAATGTCCTTATATGCTCTAACAATCTCAGTTTGAAGGCCCTTTTGTTTCTCCTATGTAATACATATTACATGGACAACATAGAGCATAAATAACCCCTACTGACTTACAACAAAACTGCTTAACAGGAGTAAACTTAACATCATTAATAAATGGAAAACATGATGTGATATATTTGCAACCTTTGCAATTTCCACAAGGGAAAGTGCCAACTTGACATGGTTCTTTATATAATGAAGGTGGAGGCAAAATAAATTTACTTTTAACCAAAACATTTTTTATATTTCTACCTCTCCGATAGGAAAATTGTAAATTAACATTCAGCCACTGTTCAACATTTTTGCAAGAAAGTAAAAAAAGACCAAAATTGTTTTACTATATCAAGAAATTGAGAAGTAAAACAACCATAAGTGGTTACAAAATACATATTTTCCTTACAGTTATTATTACCATTATATTGAGCCACATTTTTGCTACTCTGACATTACCACAAGTGCTACATTTCCCCCTAGGGCTTTACTACAGGGTGTAATTGGAGGCTGCTGAACTACATCTGTAATTGTTGATTGTTACTTATCTTGAAAGCAAATCCTGTGTCTATTGTTGTACTAATTGAAGGCCTTGGCCTGAACAGCATAGTATGGTTTATATCCACATTGCTTGCACCTACTGTTTTGTGTGGCCCTTGCATTCATCACTGTTACATATTTCAAAATTTATGTGGTGTACATATTGGCATACATTATTGTACTGTACACAAATAAATGTTTTCTGTGTATGCATACCGGTGTGCTATGTCATGTCCTTTGAATTGTGGGTGGGTATATGTTTAATGTAAGTATTCTCATTTGTAGAAATGTTTGCCACACTAAACATTTCACAGGTGGCAGTTACAGGGCTTGTGTTGAGGGATATACTTTGCACCCAGTACGTCCACACTACTTCTACATATGTATGGTTACTAATACCTTTTGTCTGTGTATATGTGTATGTACCTATATATATCTCATATAGCTATATATATATATATATATATATATATATATATATATATATATATACATATGAACATATTTATGTATCTATATACAATTGATGTTATATGATTATTTGTGAGTCATACAATTATATATATATATATATATATATATATATATATATATATATATATATAGCTATCTGTCTACATTTACAGATATATATCTGTCCATATGTCCATGCATGTTCTGCTCATATTTTGGCCTGTACCTCATTCTCTTGGCAATTTACATGGATGATCGCAGCACTGAAGTCAGTAACTAGTGCCGACACATTTGTGCTTCAGACTTTGTCTCCTTCTACATATGTGTTCTAATACATATAACTGTGTAACTAGCAACATTTTAAGTGTATTACAGCAGTAGTTGACATATATCCCTATGTGTACCCACATTGTGGCATATTTTGTCCAGACTTCTTGCATTAACAGGTTGTGTGGTATGATATTACTACATTTCCTGTACTGTTGACTGATTGTGCTGGATGATATGTTTGTGAAAACATCAGGGTTATGTATATCTGCCATGGTTTAGTGGTAAATTACTTTGTGTAAGGAGAGCATGATCCTGGTTCGAGCTTTGCAAGAGCTGTTTATTTTGCTGCTAGGCAGAACACGGGCCATTGGATACAGAGTGATTAAGGCACTTTAAAGCAGTTGTAAGCAAGTTTGCGCAGAGGTAAGCACTGCTAACCTCCAGTTACAGTTTCTTATACTCTGTTAGCTTCTAAATTGCTTAATCTGTGTAGGCATAGCTTACCCCAGTGCAAACAGGCTCAAACCTGCTTACTGCTGCTTAAAAGTGCCTACTCCTGCTTATCCCCATGCTAATTTCTTAAAAAGAAAAGAAAAAGGGGTGATAGGAAAGTGGTGGTAAAGGGGCACAAAGAGGGAAAGACAGTAGGCAAGATAGCTAGGGATGTGCAGGAAGGGTGTAGGGAAGGTCCATAGCTGCCCATTTATTCTACAGCAATAGCTGTCCATATACACTGAATTTGCAGGTATATTTGGATCCTCAAACCCCTGGGAGAGGGGTGAGGACAACATAAATTCATTGGGATGCCAATTAGACCAGATTATATGTGTCCAGTGGACACGTGCAAAATGGACAACTATGTATGAGGCGAGGATTTTTTTGTGGGAACAGATTGCCCTTTTTTTTCAGGTGAGAGTGGGATGTTGGGGAGGGGTAGTAGGTATATTTGGGGAGGTAGGTTGGGTAGGTTAACAGACAAGACACACAAGACATATACAGAGGAGGTATATGACACATTTAGGGGGTAAACACACTGATGGGGAGGGGTGTTGGGATATCGGAATCCCACAAGCCTCCTAGTGGTAACAGTGGGACTGAGGTCCCCACCCATGGGCAGTCACCACTGCACCTTCACAGC
The DNA here is from genome assembly GCF_019279795.1 of Protopterus annectens. Lineage (NCBI taxonomy): Eukaryota > Metazoa > Chordata > Ceratodontiformes > Protopteridae > Protopterus > Protopterus annectens. The sequence continues at coordinate 1,591,294,049 of NC_056732.1, read as the reverse complement.
CCCGAAGGTGGCTGTGCTGGGGTTTGCGCCGCAGAGCCAGCCTGACTCCTTAATTGTGACACACGGCCCACAAGCTGGCGTAGAAGATCAACAAACTGCTCATTGATCACTCTACGCACCACTCCCCTGACCAGGTGATGGGTAACAGGTGCCTGTCTGCTCCCACCCCCTGAGGTGGTTCCACCTGAAGGTGATGCAGGACCAACAGACAGGGATGTGTGGGGTTGGAGCCCAGACATGCCGGTGCTCGGTGCCTTGGCCAGCTGAGGTGGGACAGGTGGGTCCACTGGGACCAGCCTTCCCAAGCGTGCTATAGTGTGTAGATTTCAACATAATATATGGGTTAGTAATAGTCAATACATTCCAGGGTTAGGTAATATAGCATGCATAGATATTCCCATTAACCCAGACACCAGATACGGAACAGTTGCATAGCAAACAGAACAAATGCATATATGGGACCACAGTGATAATAAGAAGAGCATGCAGGTACATTGATGGCACAATGCCAACAATGTTGGAATAATTTAATATGGCACATGCAGGGGAACCATTAGAATATTTATCAAACGATTGGCCATAATCAGAGTCAGTACATACCATTTGGGGTGGGTTTGCTGATTATTGTTGGAGATAAAGTGGGGGGAGAGAAAGATGTCAATTAACAAGTAGTATATTCCTGTACTCAACATTACTTTCCTAGTCAGTGCTGTCATCTGTACCTTACAAGTCTTACTACACTACCCTATAGACCTATACTGGACACTGATATGGTTGTCAACATCATTACACATGAACCAGTTTTATCTGCAGTATACACCCCTTACCTGGTATACCTGTGGAGGGAATGTTTGTTAACAATGACTAACTGTTTGTACACATATGCCCGAATTCTGGGTTGATGTTTTGCACTATGCTATCCAATTCTTTCTGCACAGACTCGAGCCATGTGTTGACCACATGCTGGTGTGCCTGGACATATCTGGAATATTGCTCTCTTCCACCTTTAGTGACCTGGCACACACATATACTTGCTTTCCTACACTGTTGCATTATATAGTACAGTGTGGGTGACAGTGACCAGTGATACTTTCTTATTTGGAGAAAATGCAACACTCACAATCCCCTATAATACCAGGGTGGACAGTACCAGTACAGGTTATATTGGTCTATATTTATCAGCACATTGTTCGTATCCAACATACCTGTGGGAGCAATGTTTGTTAGCACTACCTGACTGTTGCCACACAAAGCTCCGGATTGCACGTTAGTATTCTGCACATACTACTCACTCTGTTACTGTACACACTCTGGTCACAGCTTGACAACATGGGAGTGAAGATAGGACATACTTGCAAAATTACTCTCCTAACAGTTTTGGGGGTTGCTACAGTGACAGGTGTGTTCTCATGATGGTTGACAATCACTTGTATTCCCTGTTTGCTGGCTACACATCTGGGACCATGCCACAGACTTACCAGGGGACAGGAGGACAGGTAGCAGATATGGGCACATATACTGGACATTCTGGCCTCATGTGTACAGTTGAGGGGTATGAATCTGTATGCAGTCTAATTCCACTCCCAGGGTTCAGATCATGGCTGTGTCTGCTACAACTTAAATACTGTCTATCACAGTTGTGTCTGCTATATTGATATTGCTGTATATCTCCAAACAGCTTTATGTCTTATTAATCCCCTGTGCTTTAGCATTCTAACCTTGTATAATAACACTCTTATAAAGATTTCCTAGACAGTTATATGTTGTAGGACTGTGTTGGTGACAGTGATGTGTAACATCTCATTATTCAGAGCAACTGCATATCATTCTTGTATTTCTGGGCACAGTGTTGGTATCTGATAAATCTGTGGGAGGAATGTTTATTAGTACTACCTGAATGTTCCCACACACAGCCAGGTTTCACATTACTATTATGCACATACATCTCGCTCTGTTACTGTACACACTCTGACCACACGCTAACAAGTTGGGGTGTAAATGGGACATACGTGGCTTCTTAGTCACAAAAAGTATTGGGGAGTTGCTAGCATGCCAGATGTTTGTCATGGATGTGCGTCAATTAGTTGTATTTCCTGTTTGCTGCCTACATGTCTGGGATCATCCCACTGATTTCCCAGGGGGACAGGTTGATAGGCAATAAATATGGGTTACTTTAATAGACATTCTGGACATATCTGTAGAGTTGTGGGGTATAATTCTGTATGCAGACTACTACCATTGGCAGGATTCGAACCGTGGTTGTGTGTGCTAACAAAAACAACACTTCACATCTCAGTTACTTGTGCTATTCAGATTTTGTTGTCTGCATTTTTCCTGTTTAATGTCTATGTGTCTCTCAGCTGTACTAAATGGTCTCTGGGGATTACACCTGTGACTTACAGGCATTCCTACACATTCAATTTATGGTGTATGGTGTGGGTAACAGTGCTTAATACAACAGTACTATTACATGATTGCAAACCTACATTACTATATGATACCAGAATATATATATATATATATATATATATATATATATATATATATATATATATATATATATATATATATACAGTCCAGCAGTTGGACCTGTTGTGTCAGGGTATTACACTTTTATTGCCATACTAACAATATGAGACCCTTCCTGCCATATTCTGTAGTGTATGCAGTACTTGTCTTGAACAATGCAGGTTTTATACTAGCAATTACTTTACTACTACTTTTATTTTTATTTCCTATGACAGTAAAAGCATGAGTATTACTGACCTGGCTTACATCGCAACTGCGCCTGGTGGCTGATGTGGGCCTCCTGGTTCATGGCCCACTCCATTGCAGCTGTGGGGGGACAGAAGAATATTTAGCCATACCTATCCATGATATACCTGAGCTGGCAATTATTAAATAGGTCGTGGACTGATACTTACACACAGCTGGGACATCCCCCAATGCTATAGCCTCCTGCAGCACTCCTCCAAGAGGTCCCCCTTCCGCCACTTCAGGTCGGCATAGTGGTGCCTGACCTGCTCACCAGTTTGGGTTATGCCAGTGGCACTGGTGAGGTCATGGGCAAGATGGTCCCAGGCCTCCGCCTTATATTGAGAGCCCTGGTACTGGCCCTGCAGCAGTTTCTGTGCATGGTCTTTAACTAGGAGTCCAGACATAACCTTGGACTCCTGGATGCACCAGTGCTGCACTCGGAAGCACACTCCTTCTCCATAGTGCCTGCAAGGGGAAGCTACAACCAGTTATGAGCTGCATTCCTGCCTCTTGGGTTTAAGTAGGGCTGATTTCCCGCACTTTTCCATGATTGGCCAGTTTTGAAAAGGCTAAGCTATGGGCACACCTGCTTACCTAAGGTTGTCACTGCTTAAAGAGATATACCACTGAGGAGATTGAATTGGCTTACCTACACATTGCTTACACTTACTAAGTTGAGCTGTGCTGCGGTTAGCATTGCTTAATAGTTAATTAGCACTATATTTGCCTTTTAGCAGTGATTTATTATTCATTACAGGTTATATATGTGTCTGGTATCCGTGATTCATGTGCACATACATTGTATGGGGACCTGGGGACTTCTACACCTTATTAAAATAACACCTCAAATCTATGCATACTGCAGTACTCCAGTTCACATATTTATGTTCTGTGGCAGGTTATACAACATCTTACTGTACATAGATCAAGTTCACATGTTTGGTTTGATTTTCCCGTGGTGAGGATTAGTTTGCTGATACCTCATTTATATGTATTGCTTTGATGGCTTAGTGGTTAACTACTGTGACTGTGGTGTACAGGGTCCTGAGTTCGAGCCTTGCAGAAGCTGTTTATTTTGTTGCTGGGCAGAACACAGGCCATTGACTACAGAGTGATTAAGGCACTTTAAAGCAGTTGTACGCGGGTTTGAGCGGAGCTAAGCAATGCTAACCTTCGATTACAGTTTCTTACACTCAGCTTCTACTTTGCTTAATCTGTGTAGACAATGCTTACCCCCACACAAATGTACTTAAACATGCTTACTAATGCTTATATATGCTTACTACTGTTTATTTGTCCTTAGACCTGCTTACTAGTGCCTTATTCATTATGACACTGACACTTCACATGTGCATTTACTGCAGTACTCCAGTTCACATTTAAATGTTATTTAGTAGGTTATACAGCAAAAAAATGTAACAAAATGTTCATATACAGATTTCACATGGAAAATGGTATGTGCTGCAGTGGGACTCAAACCAGGAATGCCTGCTCGTTAGGCGGATGCTCTGACCACTACACTATTGCCGTGCTGCTTCATTTGCATATATCTTCCTTGTTATCCTCTTCAGCCTTTTAAGCTGCTTTAACCATAGCTAAGCGATGGGCACACCCATTCACCTACGGTTAGCTGTACTCTGAGTTAAAAAAAAACATAAAGGGATTTATTCTTTTTATTTTTATGTCCTGTTGCAATTGTACACATGGGGGACTGCTTGTGGGGATATGCAGACACCTATGAGTGGTCTCGCTTATTTATTTACACTTTCTGCTGTTTTACTTTGCAGGGGCATGTTTATTGTGAGAGCTCTGCTCTCAGACATACTCCCTGCACTCATCCACACACCATGTAGGACTGGGAGTTCAGGCAGCGCTCCTTCATTAATATGTATGGCACGCTGCCGTCCTCCTCCTAAACTGCCGCTTCCGTGCAGGACTAGACTAGTCCTGCACGGAAGATTAGTAAATCCGGGGAAGAATCTTTTTCCTTAGTCCAGCCTTCATATTTCCTTAGTATCTCTCTTCCTCCTCTGTCCCACCTTCACAACTATTGTTATCTTTATTCATATATGTATATCTATAATATATATATATATATATATATATATATATATATATATATATATATATATAATTTCACATAAGTTCCATGTGCCTTATTTCTCATAATTTAAACATATACAATTGAACAATTCAAAAATGCATAGTCTGTAACCAAACATTCAGCAATGACTGGTGAGTGTTATGCATTATTTCTTCTGCCTTCTCCCCAGCTTCCTATAATAAAATACACACACACACACACACACACACACACTGCACACCGTTCAAAAACAGGATCCCAAAACACACCCCTTACATTTCAGGATCATAGAAGTTTGGTAACCATCCTGGCAAACAATAGGCACAAGTCAGGAATCAACTTCAGTCAACACAGGGCAGACATATTCACTTTTTAGGAAATTAGGAACAGTTTTAGCATAACCAATCTGCACATTGATATGTGTTTGAAAAAGACTCAGTCAAAAACTAATAAACGTGTGAATAACATGCAGACATCAAACTGAAGGCACCACTGCTCAGAATCAAACCAGGGAACCAAGAGCTGTAAGGTAGTAATTGTAACCTCTGCTCCACTGTGCTGCCCAAAGGCACAGCTGTGCATTGCTTAATATAAAATGTATGTGTTCTTATTTTCACAACTAATGCTGCTTTATTCTCATGTACATCCGACAACATCAAATGACGTTTTTGTGCTTTTTCAATTCCTAGTTCATCTACAGGCTGATTTTCAAACCTGATTCCCTGATATCCCTTGACAGCAAACCTTTACAGAAAAAAAAAATGAATCATGTGCTGGTAGACACTAAAGTTACATTTATATGCAAGCTAGTGACTAAATTGTTATATCACAAGTGTGCAGTTTGAAAAGCTTTGGAACACATTTTTTCTGTAAAGATATTCATTAGCAGGTCGTTACTAAGCAGCAAGTTTGTGTGTTTTTGGTATATTACTGAGGCTAAATTAGTTATTTCACTTTAGAGAACAATAATGATTCTTCATACCTCACAAAGTGGTTTTGTACTTTATACATTTATTAAAAATCTACCTATCACTTAGAATAAAAATTTGAATACCAGTTGCAGGATTGCAAAATAATTTATGTGCAGTGTAACGTTCTAGACTGAGCTGCTTTGATCACCTAAAATTAGATAATTCTAGAAGAGCACCACTGTGATTCCTCAAGCAGTGTATACTAATAAGAACTGCAATGGTTCCCTCTCAGTTCCATAAGGTATGCCTCCCCCATTATCCCCAACTTTGGGGTAAGCTTTAATTGGCATTGCATGCAAATAGCCCGTTAAAGCAAGTGAAGAGTCCCATTACAACTTTTGTGTAGGCAGTAGAATGGCAGGCAGTGTGTGGGGATACCCGTATGTCTATAGTGAGTGTTACAGCAGATATAATGGGGAAGAACAATGCCATGTCAGTGTTATTAACAGGGTACAGATCTTAAAAATATATATATATATGTGGAGTGAACAACAGATGTATGCTACCTGTTGAGTCTCTGCCTTAGTACTGATTACATGACAAAAATTTCCCTGTAATGTCTACAATACTAATGCTGACATACAAGTGGTATTGTGTTATGCCAAGGACTATGCATCTGGCTCACCAGGCTTTGGAAGATACCATGAATGGTTAATACAATTTATTAATACAGAATGACTGTACTGCATTACCCATACATTGTGAATGAGCCATACTTGGAGTGGTGGTCACTATGCAGTTCCTAGCATAACCTGAGTATATTCCATCTGTACAAATCAACATCATTCTGTGGGATGAAAAGAGCAAAGGGTTTAGGGCAGCATTGCAGTGTGGGAGAGACCCTCCACCATGTGATTCTAAACATTTTGTAATCTACTGTCCGATGCCACAAAAAAAAAGAACCTTCAGAACTCTGAGATATTTTCTTCGTAGGTGGTCAGTTTCCAATGCTCTATTGTCAGACACAGAAAACAACAAGATGAGCTAAACATTGTTAAAAATATAAAATATGCATCTTTACTTTCTGAAATCCAAACCATTGTTACATATTAGTTAGAACTAACTTGTTAACATAAAGGTCTGAACATTGGCATTTCAAAGTTAAGACCTACAGTGTAATACACCTGTGTAATTTTGTCTAGCTATACCTAACTTTTTGCCACTAAAAACATTCATTTGCAGAACAGCCTTATCACTCTGCTGTTTACTTTTTCTTTTTGCTTTGTCCTGATATGAAATGTTACTACACTGTCTCAGACACATGCCAGGGACATGACATTTCACAGTGCATGTCAAAGGCCAGCTCACATCTTGAATGTGTCCCTTCATATTCATAGAACAATATTTTAAGTATAGTGACATCTTACATTATATTTTGGACATATCTGAGTTTGTCATTTATAAGCACAATTCCGTTAATATGTATGGGTACCGCTCCCATTTCCTATCTATAAGATGATTTCTGTACGCTTGACTGAGTATAAATTTGACCCAATTGAACTCATTGATTTTTGTTCCCTAATTTGGAACTGTCTGATCCTTTTTTATATAGGAAACTACTGCTGGTTCAGTTTCTCTTTGTGTTAAACAGTGTTTCCAAATGCTTGGACTTTTCAGTCTTCTCTGTGGTTCTGTAAATGAAGCTACAACTAGTTATAAGTAAGGAGTTGTGGGGACGTGCATTTTTTCTTCTTCTTTGTTTATTTCACTGAATTAATGCTTCAACCAGTTAGTTTCATACAGATGAAATTTCACTGAATATAATCTGAACAAAACACAGTGGAAATATATATATATATATATAATATGCATCTATATTACGTGTGTGTATATATACAATCTTGGGCCCCCAGTATTGGATGAAATAAAAATATTTATCTAGTACAAACTGTATACGTTATAAATTATGTATAGGATGACTGCATTATCCTGACAAAAATGATCAAAGCAAGCTTTATCTGCTTCCCCATAGATTATAATAAGAAAATAAGAAACAGAACCATCAAACTAAATAAAAAACATCTAACAGAAGTGGACTTAATCCATACAACATCCAAATACTAAGTCCATCAGCAAATAAAAGTACAAACTGATATATTATGAAAAACGCAAAACTATCAGCTATCCATCCTATTCACAAAAATAGGGTATGTATAATTGCGTAAAAATCTACATATATTCCATAGAATTTTATGTTTTTTTGTTTTTGTTTTAACCTTCTACCTATTAGAGATCTTTTGTGTTGGAGTAAACCGCTATGCAGAGTAAAAGTGAAGGAAGTCTTTCTTCAACAAAAACACATTAGTTGGCAGTACATTTAATCTTATGTGCGCAGTTTATACAGTAAGTGTTAGAATATTTTTGTCGGGCAGACTCTCACCTATTAGGTTTGCACTGCACTTTAATTTTAAAGGATAAATATTCTGGGGTGTGACTAATCAAGTGAAAGAGTTAGGGCTTCACTTTGGAGTAAAGGCTTGCACTAGAAAAACCTCAAATGTGTACTTGTGACAAAATGTACTATCAACTAGCAAGCAGTTTCCACTACAGATTTGACATGATGTCAGAAGCATAGTTTCTGTTTCTGTTGTGCTTGGAACATTCACGCTTATCATCTGTGCCAAATTACTGTCAGTGGTATGCTTCTGACTCTGATATTATGCACGTTAGGGTCATGGCAAAAGTAACACTGAGTTTTGCTTTTTTTGTTTTTTTTTTCAAATTTTGACCAAAATTAAATTTTTTTCTTTAATTGTACAGTTAATCTCATTTCTTTCACTAACATTAAAATATTTGGTTTGCTTGCTAATGCATCACCATAGTAACCCTTTGGCATTTCTTTTTAAATTTCTGGCTCATGATAATGAGACCACACTAGTCTACATCTCTAAAGTTACATGGTGGCAAAGCAGAAAGGATCCAATGTCCAATTCTCTTTTGTGTCACAGGTGAGGAAGACATTAAGGTTTTTAACACATTTTCTCTTGCTTAGCTTTACTTGGGCTGTGTCTGCAAAGGTCCACTGAGATCAGTACACTACGCTGGTAAGCAAATATAAAATAAAAAAAATAATAAACAAAAGATGAATGTACTTTTACAATGTTTTATTTAAACAACAAGCTGAGTAATCTACATATATGCTACTTTTTTTTTTTTCTGGACACAAGCTAAAGCCAGTGTGTCATACTTGGTTAAACTCAATATACAAAAAGAAGATATGCAACCTACTATTTCAGGATGTTGCTTTGCAAACAAAGTTAAAGCAACCAAACATAGATAATGCTGCAGGTGTTATATTAGGCATGATTAAAAACACATTTATTTTGTCATTCATTCCAAGTTGTTAACCTGGCAGGGGTCTAGGGACCCTTTACAGGCATGACCCGCTATTAGATACAGTAGGAAAGAGGAGTTTTGCCTGTATTAGAGCAATAGTAGACAAATATTTTATAAGTGGAAATTACAGCAGCACTGACCAACCTGGGCTGCTCCAACAAGAATTTAGTTGCATTCTATAGACTGCTTTGCATCATGGGAATGTGACAGGATAGGATGATATTATCAGCCAACATCCCAGAAACATTTGTAGCTTTTATTGTTATGAAAGTATTGTTTTGGTTTGGACCTAAATTAGTTACATTTTGGCATACTTTTCATATCCTTAGGAAGATCATTCCAGAATGTTAGAATGACTTTACAGAAAGACCTTTCACCAATAGATTTTCTGAATTATGGTCTGAGCAAGAGGGGAATATCTGCCATTATACAACGACCCCCCCCCATTAATATTCAAAAACGTGCACGCTGATTGGTCAGTGTGCACGTTGTAAATCTGAGTTATATTAATGGAAAGAGGTCCGGTCGCCCGGACTTTTTCCATTACCATAACTCTTTTTTTACAGCAACGGAGAACGCAAGATCTCCATTGCTTCACTGTCTCGCTATGTTAAATGAGTTTAACATAGCAACTTTTAAAAGCAACGGAGATTCTCCATTGCTTTTTTAAAGCTGTCTCGTATATTAAACTCCTTTAACATAGCGAGGTTCAATTAAAAGCAACGGAGATCTTGCTTTCTCTGTTTTTGAAAACTGTCTCGCTATGTTAAATGGGTTTAACATAGCAAGACAGCTTTAAAAAAGCAACAGAGATTCTCCGTTGCTTTTTTTAAAGCTGTCTCGCTATGTTAAACCTATTTAACATTGCAAAACAGTTTTTAAAAAGCAATGGAGATCTTGCTTTCTCCGTTGCTTTTGCCCACAGCTCTGATGTACTGCGTAGGCATACGCATGCACAGTACATCAGAACTGCCGCAGAATACCAGACAGCTGCGGAAGGGCAGCAAGGAAGCATTATACAATGCCATTATTTAAGAAAAGTAATTATTTTTTTTCTTAAATAATGTCATTGTATAATAGCACTAACCCACTTCTGGGTGTGGGTAATGCTGGATTTACCCGCGGTTGGCTTTGTTTGGCCACCGGGCTTCCCTCATGACCAAACCACACCAACCGTGGAGTAAATCAATACCAGGCGTGGGTTATTGCTATATTAATCAAGTTATAAACAAGACATGATAAGACAAAAGGTTTTGCCTGCAGTGACTAGGAGCCATTTAGTCTTATAAAAGGAAATGCAATGATGCTACATGTACTGGAGATAGATTAATAAAGCATCATATATTTTTTTATAGTGGTCTACAAGATTTTCCATTTTGTTTGGTGGGTTTAAGACAATGGGTGCCAGTGCCAAAGAATAAGTAGTCCTTTGGCTAAACCTGAGCTGCCATCTTAGGATGTCTGAGCAGAGAATGGGTAACGAAGCTTTAAGTTGATTGACAACTTTCTCTGCGGTATATTCAGTAGAAGTTAGGCGAAGAATCAAGAAGAAATCCATAGTAATGATAATTAGAGTGTAGAGAAATGTTATCAGGATCAAAATTTTGATAGCATAGATATCTTTCAGTTTCTGGGTTTATCAAATAATATTGCAGCAGATTTGAAGGGGATTATCTTTAGTTTGTTATTGATGAAGTAGGTACAGAGTGAAGTAAAGTCCTTTTGAAGATTTACTATGAGGTCATTAAGAGATGTGAATGAGTGATAGAAAAGGAAAGTTATCAGTAAAAGACATAG
>NC_056732.1:1591141079-1591282605 GCF_019279795.1 Protopterus annectens | reverse complement strand
AAACTTCTTGGTTGTGTAATGTAATTTACTCTGAAGAAGTCTGTATAATTAGACGAAAGCGCTCAGTCAACATCACTTGAGTTTTTCTTCCTGGATTCCTTTTTTATAGTTGCTTTTGGTCTTGATTATTATTTTTTTTGTACCATTCGTTAGACTTCCATTCTGTTCAGGATTATCGGCTTGCCTTTCACTAGTTCCTCTGCAGTCTTCATTAGACTAAAGTAAGTGCTGGAAATTTAATGAGTTAAAGCATCACTCTTAATTACTATAATAAATACTGGACACAAGACACTTTAATACAGTCACCAGCCACAGTCCTTCTCTAAGCTTTGTGATCAATACAACAGAGGATGCCACAACTCTTAACTTTTTGCATACAGAATTTGGGACAAAGTCAAAAATAAATACCTTTAATTTGGGACAATTTTAAATGATACTATTAACTTTGAAAGGTAAATTGAAAAGATAATGTGAATTAGCATGCATTTTCTGTAGTTAAAGATGCCTGTAATTGCCATTGTTTACTGACCTATTAATCTTATCAGAATTTCCCCCAAAAAATCCAGTTTTAGGGAGAATGGAACAAAATTCTGAACCGATGCTGTGTGTGTACCTAAAAATTAGGGGCATTTCAGAGGTATGTGATTGTGTGAATCATAAGCTGTTCATGGGAAATGCCCCAAGCATTTAACAAAGTCGTGTAGCTATTAAAATTCTGAACAAAATATATCCTAAAAAGAAGACAATGATAGTGTAGATTTATTTCTCTGTTTGTAAAATCTGTAGATCACCTGGCAACCAGTACAACTTGGTTCTGTATGATTTCATTGAACTTTAAACATTTAAAATGTATGATGAAAACCCTGTATAAGCTGCACTTCCGCATGAGAAAGGTTTGTGTGTTAAAACAAGATGAATAAGGAACTAAAACTGGTGCACAGTGTTTGTGGTAGTGTCCTGTTCTGTATTCACAGTAGTACTTGGCTCGACTGTAAAGCTGTACATATAGCTTGTATTCTCACAGCCAGATTTGTAGATATACCCTCTTGCTGTTGCTTTGCAACACAGCATATGAACTTTGAAACAGCATGGCTCGAAATGCATGAAAAGAAAACAAAATGACCGACTGAAACAACTTAAAATGCTTGCCTGCAGACTAAATGACCTACAAAGGATTTTACACCACATTTTGACATTTTACCTTAATTTTGTCTGAGTGGTTTTCTAATGTGCAGAAAGTATTCCGCCATTAAGGCAGTGCTGGAACTGAACATTTTATATGTATTCACTGTCTTGACGAGATTTTTGATGCGTTTCTGCTGCTCATGCCTTACATTCCACCTGCAGAATCCTGCTCTTCATATAGATGCTCACTGCATGTTCTGAAAAATAGTGCTATTTGTAAAACTTTTTATGAAAAAAGTAACTGCCGAGTATAATGCAGTATAGTGTTGTAAAGCAGCTAGTCTTCCTCCTATTTTTCAGTGTACTGTTGAGCAGACTATTGAATGGTAGTTGCAGAAATTAACTTTATAATTTGGATCTGTCTGCCGGCATCTCTCAAGTGCATCATCATCTCAATATTAATTTTCACCTGTTATTCTGTAAAGTATTTAAGTGCTAGTTAGTAATGATTTGACTTTAATGTTTAACACACAGTAGTAGAAATTCATGGAAGTTTAAGCTTGATATTTTCATATTTTCACCAGTTTGTGTTGATTGTACCCCAGCTGTAACTTTTAAAACTGTATGAAGGGTTATAATCTGCGTGTAGTGCAGTTGATAGCTGATTGTAAAGGGTGGTTTTATATCGATCGCTTAGGTGGTGGTAATATTAATCTGGTTTCAGTAGCCCTCTGGAGTGTTTTTTTTTCCTTTTGGGATTCTGAAGTCACTCACTCGAGTAGTCATGAATACAGGCCTTCTGCATCTCATTTCTTTGTTTCTGGAACAACTGTAAGCTTGATCCTTAAATTCAGTTTTGAAAAGTTTCCTCATTTGATATCAGAAACACCACCAAGACCACAAATGCTCCAACGGTAGCCAGATAACTAACCAAGTTCCACTCTTACCTATAATGTGGTGTACAACATTAAGGACTTCTGTCAGGGGCAGTTTTATCCATTCCACCAGAAGTAACCAAAAGTAGGAGGCCTGCTTTTTAATAAGATGGCGGTTTTGGATGCGGACAGCATGGTAATCGAGGAAGAGCTCCCTCATCATGATCTCCCAGACCAGAGCCAGACCAGAAAGAAAAATTAAGGGTTTAATGGTCAAGGACCTACTCCTTCACAGTCCATCTTAATGTGGCCTTGGCCTTTGTGTAAGCTGAAGTCAAGGGTCTCTGGCAAGCAAATTTTAATAATGAATGGCAAACTTGGCTTTGTAATTCACTGTCCAACTGATCTCCATATCTTGAAAAAGAACCGCATTAGTTCCTATGCTAAAAGTAAAAAAAAAATAAAATAAAAATCATTATTTTACTTTTTGGGAGATGAGGACACCTCTGCAGCTACCACATAAATGCCCCCCCCCCAATCCATGTTGAAGCCAGTGTGACTGTTGTAGACTGACCCATTTTTTCAAGAAGAAAATACTTCCTTGCCAGATGAGAAGGTGCCTCAAGTGTTAGTCATCCCCTCCGCTACCCCATTAAGTGGCTGGTTGTCTGTTTTGTTGTAGCTTTGAGAACCAGTAGGATCTAGACATATCAAATACTGCTGCTGAGTCCATGCCCAGAAAGAGCTTCACTTAGGGACCTGGAAGTGCTCTTGGAACAGACCAAAGCTGTACTCCTTTGGGGGATTATAGAAGTTTGCTACCTTCTCGGACAAAGGCATAGGAGTCTTTCACTTCTTTCATATTTTGAAAATGAGAAGATTTCTTTACATTCTGAGCTTCACTGACTTCAGTGAATGGCATCAGGTAGGTCATATTACAAATGGTGGCTGTTCATAGAAATGTCTGATGTTCTGAGTAACCGAATAAGACAAATGGCTTTTAGTACACAATGTTTGGAATCTGTTAATTTTAGGTGGGCTTTGTCTCTCTTCAGTATGTCACTGTGTGGTATGCCTTTTGTATTGTGAGGGTTTACCATTGTGATGGCCTTAAAAAAAAAAAAAACTACTTGTGCAGCTCTGTTTGGAAAAGAGACTTCTAGATGCTTTAAGTAACTCATTAGTAGCAGACCTTTGTTTGCAGACCCTGGGGATATTTATAAACTTACTTTGTCTCAGCAGAGAGGATACCTTTCTTTGGGGTAGATTTGGATGATGGCCTTTTAGTTTTTCTACCCAAAGATAGGGTTTTCATTTTATTAAACCTGTGATAATTTTGGATAAAGTGCCGTAGTGGAGGAGACTTGGACATTTATGGACCCTGTTGGGCGTCATGGCAGTATTGTTGTCAACCAGGCCATCCTGTTATAAATGACAGTACTTCACTTGATTGTGAGCTGTCAGTAGCTGTTTTGTCACTGTGCTGTCTTGTACCTTCTTCTAATATCTGGCCTCTTTAGCAGGCTCTAGAGTACCAGAATGTCTACCTGTCATACTGTGAGTTTGCCCTTTATTTATCTAAATGTATCAGTTGTCAATAACGGATATTTTGTTTTTTTTTTTGGGAGCACACCTTAACATCTCCCTTCTAAACAGAAAATAGGCATCTCTCTCAGCCATTCACTTCCAGTAGATGTGAGTATTCGAGTGACTTATCTCCACTATACGTGTATCTCCATTCTCATTCTAGAGCTGAAGCTAGAAGAAGCCTCTCTACTCAAGATTTCTTGGGAGCAGACCATTCAGGTGATTGACTGTTCATCACAGTAGAGAATGCAGTCATGTTCATCGTTTCACGGTTGTGGGGATCAGTGAGAACACTTTAAACATCTACATTTATGGGACGTAGAGACAGTTATACTTTCTGATACTTCTGCTTAATTCAGTAAGGTACTGAGTTAACACTTGTGCAGTTTCTTTGGTGGTAGGTACACTTTTTCCTCTGATTCTGTGGCTGTTCAACAGAATTCATAGAGTGAAGTAAAAAAAGTCATCTTCAGCACACAGAGATGACCAAAAAAGATGTGGTTTCTGGTTGTTGCATCATTGACTGTACAAAAACCTTTCCTATGTTCAAGTTTGGATTTCTTGTTAGCTGGAGCAACAACCAGCTCCACAGCTAGGAATGACTGATATTTGATCTTTTCCAATGAACGTCAGAGTTGAGTGAACTGACATAGTTTTAGTTTTGCACTCTTGCAAGTGGCTGTTTTGTTGTTATGATGCATGTTTTGACTGCTTCATAATTTTTACCTCATGGCAGCATATCAATGAAACAGATGCCCTATTGAAGCAGTTATTTGAAGGAAATAAAAGCCAACACTAGTTCGTAACAATAGGAAATGGGCAAAACTTGCATTATATTCCCAACAAAAAGATTGTATTGCATGTAAAGAACGGAGTTTCATCTATTTCTTCCTCTTTGGAGTACATTTATTTCATTGGATTTTAGTGTTTTTGACCTGTTTTGTGCTCTAAAGTTTATTTAAACGGTTCTCTCTGTTACCCTATCTGTCTGTCCTACTTGCCTGTTTTCACATACACACCTGCTGCTTTAGCAGGAGCAAAATTTGTTTTGCTGTTTATTACCTTCACCATGAGATTCCAGAGCTACAGGGACTCTTGTAAATTTAAGCTTCCTTAGAGAGATCTCATTCTTTAATAGTAACAAATATTTTCTTCATAAAATGTTCCTAGAACCACTGCTCTTTGGCTCTTGCCTCATGAGAGGACAAATGTACTAGATAGATCACAGGGGGGCTGATAGCAGTATTGCTGTTTGTAATAGCATACTAATTCCTCTTAATGGAAATTCTCAAAGCAGAAGCAAGAACATAAAACATTTTATATTAAAACCGGGTTATCTCTGACATACCTGTAAAAATGGATTGCATGTTCAACTCTAACATCAGTTCCTTATAGCTCATAAATCCACAAGTGTCATTTGTATAATGAATGTGCTTTGACTTTATTGTAATATTAACCGGGTGCTGTTATATATGCACATAGCCTCACAATATTCAGTATGAAGACTTGTCGGTGTCTTGAACAGTGAGATAAGAGCAATGGTTGTTTATGTATTGAAGCAGTATTGAGTCACAGTCTTCCTCAGGTTCTTTAACTAAATAAGATGATCAGTAGCGTAAAGGAAATTTTTGCTGACCTCCTTTCACCCTCTGAGTTATTCTTGCCATCCTGCATTAACAGATGGATTTTCCTGTAAACTGGGCAAGTATATACCTGTATATGCTTGCCTGCCATGTAAATACATGCTCACTCATTGTATGGATCAGATTGGTATATGTATGGACTTTGTACACCCTCCTACCCCAGTATGCGACATTGTGGCTTGCAACTTTGGAAGGTGTCTGCAGCAAGACGTCCTGAGTGTGAAGTTGAGGTTGTGTGAATTATGCAAATTGAAGAGTACCAGTAGTGGAAATCTCAGCAGATTCTCCAACTTATATGGTGGGTGTGTTCTCATCTGGACAGTAGTTTACACATAGGACATGTTACTAAATGGGAGTGGATGTCCATGCATCATCTGACTGGTTCAAGGGCGCTTGGAACAGATGCAGAAAAGACTGTTAAGATCAAAGAAGGAAAAAACTGTCTCATACTTCAACAACTAGAAAGCCTGTATGTACATGATGCTATGAGAAAGTACCAAGGTGGAAAAAAGGAACAGGATATTACTTCAGGCGTTTTATACTTCCAAGAAAAGAATGGTCTTAGAGATCCATACTGGATCTCCCAAGACTGAACAAGTATCTGGTGGCCCCAAAATTCAAACTGTTAACTTTGCAGAACCTCTTGCCCCTGTTTTTATTCTCCTGGGCAGTTATGGTGATATTGGATCTGAAAGATACCCACTTGCAGATCCCCATATTAAGTGAGAACTCTTAGTAAGTCAGCAACATAATCTGCATTTTGAAACTCCCTTTCTCTCCACTTTCAGTGAAGTAGTTTCCTATGAGTGCTGGTGGGACCAGGCAGGGTGGGGGATGGGAGTGAGTGGCTGATGCCAGCTTTCCCATAGTAGAGGCATACTGCAATAGCAGCAGTAAGAACTGGGTGAGCTCCGTGCTACAAACAGTATACCATTTTGTTGGTTATGCATGTGTGAAAGCTTGCATGCACTTGCCATAAACTGCAAATGTGAAGCTTGCAAGGTTGCTGGGGGGGTCAGCACACACTCCAATAGCAGTATAATGCTACATCATCTTAGAGCTCACTGGCTCTGGATGTGGGTCAGATTGAGGCTGGAGGTGGCCAAGATTGGTCCAGTGGACCTGGTGAATAAGGAGAGGAAATGGTGGATGTTGATGGTAAGCTGCAAACAGGATGAGCAAAAAAGAAAATAGACGTAATGAATGTGATCCTGACTCTTGTGACTTTAAAACCAATTTGGATGCTGGGAGTCTTGCATCTACAATCGGACAACACTGTTGTAATGTGTTATGTAAGCATAGGGGAACTAATTCATACCTCTTTATAGACTGGCAGTGTGAGCATGGGAGGTCACCCTAGAATCTGGCAGGTATGTCCAGGCTTCCTACATCCCATCTCAACAAAACTACTAGCTGATCAAGTTAAGCAGGACAACAGCAGATCTGATACCCCACCCCCGTGGATGTTAGGATGTTTCTCTAGATTTTAGACTTCATGTATCACATACTGGACATTGCTTCCAGGGACAGGTCCGGTTCCATTCTAGTAATCCTTTTGGGATGGTTGCACTGGTCAGTAGCTAGCCTTGTTATCAGAAAGTTCTAGGAATCTTTCTAGGGATTATGACTGCTGCAAGAATGATCCATAGAAAGAACATCATATAGCTGTGTAAGGAATCCACTGTAGTAGTGAATACTGTGGAATCACTTTACTACAGAATTTCTCCCTTCATTCTTAATTTTTACTTGAGCATTCATGGGGTATGGTGGGTACAAATCACCTTTCTTCATATAGCCTCCTTTGAACTTAAGCCATGCATCCGTCAGACTGTCTGTCATTTGGTTGTTGATACGTTGGCTTCAGTGGTTTATTCAGATAAGTGCCCTGTTGGGGAACCTTACTGTTTTATAAGTTAGGAGGGGTAAGTGCAAGTGTGGTAGGCAGATTCTGTCCAAAGACTTGCATACCAATTGTCTTTTGCCTAGGACTGGAACATGATCGCAGATTTTGCTCAATGTCCGTCGTTTATTCCCAAAACCCTTGGGTCGAGGCTTTTCACCCGTAGCACCTTTCTAGAAGACCCAGTGTCTTAAATGCTGACTCCAGCATACCCGCTGAGGTTCCAGAACCCATGGTATATCAGGCTACTTCTCAGTTGCCCACTGCTGAGACATTGACAAAGACCATTATGGCTCCCAGTCCTTGCAGAATGCAGATACCTCTGACGGACCACATCCCATGCTTTCTGAAGGACCATGTGGCACTTCTCAAATTTTAGTTGGGAAGAGATATCAGGCTCTCTAATAGAAGGCAGACAGGATTCCAGACCTCTACATCATATCCAAGTAGACATGATGTCTACCAAAAAACCCCCAAAAAACCCAGAAGACTAGGCATATGTAGCCTTTTCCCCAACAGTTAGGGCAAAGGAGCGAATAGACTTCTCACAGGGGTTGTTCGAAGCTATTATGTCTTTGAAACCTCCCTCCTTTGGGTTTGTGCAACCACAGGCAACTACTCAAAAACCTACCCTGGTTTTCCTCTTCTGATGAACAGGACTATGACTCTGACCATTGTTTGGACTATTCTTCTCAGCTGCATTCTCCAGGCCAGATATCTTCCGATGAAGCGGACTCCCTGTCAGATTCCCTTATTGAGGAATATTTCTTTGGGGTGACTATACACATCATGATGAAATACTTGGAATGACTATCCATGCAGGTCTTTGATCAGAAAAGGTGTTAAGCCCTCTTGGAATTGGGTACCTCTGCCCCATCTTCAGTTCTTGAGGCTTTTCAGGGCACCTTCCAGTCTGCCTCTTCTGCACCTGATTCTCAACCACTAGCTCCTAAAAGACCAGACAGGTTTTACAATGTATCTGATGACCTAAAATATTTTACAAGAATCCAGTGGCGCACACACCTGCAGTCTCTCTCTTCAGATAACTCCTCTAAGCTTCTACCCAAAGCGAATACCCTACATACAAACATAGTAAGATAGATGGGGAAAGAAGGTTTATGCCACTGCTGCCCTTGCCTTTAGGGCAATTTACTACCAGACTCAAATGACAAAGTACTTATCTCTGTCTTGCATTCCTTAAAGTTATACCAGACCCTCCTACAGCAGAATCTAAGCATGAAATGCAGTGCTTACCATCTTGGGCCACTCAAATTTCCATACATAGCATTAAGTGCAGTTACGATGCTGTGGATGGTTCTTCTAGGGCAGCTGCCACTGGATCGGTTATTCACAAATATGCATGGCTTCACAGTTGACCTATCCCTGAGAATTTCGAATCAAAAACCTCTGTAGACACTTGTTGTTTGGTCCGCAGGCTATCAGCCTGTACAAAACTCTCCAAGACCAAGGTTAGGACTATGAAAGACTGCAGATAGATTCCACTCTGCTTAGTTTCTAGATACCATAGGACAGGATCTTAAGATTGTTAACAAACAAAGGAAAATGCCTACGAAAAGGTACTTTGAAAAAAAAGCCCATAGGGAACCTCCAGCGGGGAGGCCTCCCTTCTTTGGAAGGAAAAATCTGTGACTACCTCTACAGCACCCCCAGTCCTCAGTCCCATTTCTCCCATAATGACACTCGCTCTCTCTGACCAGGTACGAAGCTATTAAACCAGCCAAGTGGGTACTCTTTAAAATCAAGAGCTGTTATGCCATGTCTTGGGAAAATATTTCCCCTCTGAAAGGCATGCCTCATCCTCCTCAAACCAATATCCTTTCTGGCCCCCATTATTCAAGATTTCTTGAATCAGGATGCTGTCGAGCAAGTCCCAAAGGACGTCGTGGATAAAGGGATTTACTCCAGGATTTTTTAGTCCCAAGAAAAAGAGCAGTGTAGACTCATCTCTCCTAAATACTTAATTGAAGGTACCATCTTTCAAAATACTCTCTCCACTCTTCCTTTCATCCTCCCCAGTCTTTTAGTGTGACTAGATCTGAAGCACATCAACTTATAGATAATTCATCTTCTTGCAGGTTATTCCTCCGGTTCCTCATTTTCAGTTTACTGTGCTGCCTTTTGGACTTACTACAAGAGTGTTCACAAAGTGTTTAAGTCCAGTAATAACTTTTTTGCATCACTCAAGGAATCCAGATTTCTTCCTACCTGGGTGAACTACTGAGACAGGCTCTCTCTGTCCAGAAATTCTTCAGCATCTACACTTCACCCTCCAACTTCTGACAGGTCTGGTTTTCACTGTAAATTGCAAACAAATCCCGCATGATCCCAACACAGGGTCTGGCTTTCCTGGGCTGCAAATTGGACACACACAAAATGTAGGCCTTCCTCCCTCAGGAGAAACTTTGGTCTGTCCATTTTTCCCCCCAAAATCTATCCTCCGCAACTCATTGCTCAGCAAAGGAGATGCTAAGGACTTTGGTATTCATTGTGGCCACCATCCCTATGGTTCCCCTAGCCAAACTTCACATGAGAAAATGAAATCTGTGTGGTCCCAGCACTATCGCACCTTAAACACACCGATTCCCCCATCTTCCTTGTCTCAGAAAGGAGCTACTTTGGTGGAAGATTTGGATCGTCCTCACTCCAGAACTGTCATTCACACCACCTTCTCTTTAACAGGTTCACACGGATGCCTTAGACAAAGCATGGGGGGCATGGACAGGATCATCCTGAGTGCAGGGAAAATAACCTCCGTTTCTGAAGGAACATGTCAGTCTGACAGAAATGAAAGCTCTTCTACAAGTTCTTCAGATTTTTGCCCACCTCTGGAAACCTGGGCCATTCCTACTGTCCAGACAACACCACAGTCATGTAATACATAAACAGGGAGGCACAAGTTCTCACCAATTGTGCAGGTTAGCACAGGAGGCATTGCACTTAGCAATCCAAATGGGCATCATGCCCACAGCCACATATATCCCTTTTCAGGATAATGTGCTAGCAGACTCCCTAATCCGCTCCCTGGAGTACCTCCACAAATGGACTTTGAACAGAGATGTTCCACATGATCACTCTTCAGTGGGACACTCCTCAGATAGCCCTCAGCAACCATCAGCTCTCCAAGTTCTGTCCCAGAGATCCAGGTCATGTAGCCTGGAGGACAGATGCCTTTTCCTTTCACTAATCTTTTCCTCCTCTGCCGTCTCTTCCAAACAGTCTTCTCAAGACACAAAGAAGCACCCAAACTCCTTGTACTGACATAATTTTGGCCGAGGCAGCATTGGTTTCCCCTTCTATTTCACCTGACCAAGGGAAAATTACAGGAAAATTCCTCTTCAACCTGACCTGATAACTTGGCAAAAAGGATTGCTGCTCCACCATAATATTCCATCTCTCAACTTGACCCTATGGATAATAGGATTTTACTTCCTCGGCGATCTCTTCTCTGAAGAGGTTGTTCAAGCCCTGCAAGAGGCCATGAGCTCCACTAATAGAAAATCTTGCACAGCTAAATGGAAAAGATTTTCCTGTTGGTACCACAAACATAAGCAGGACATATGCATATCAGAAGTTCTGCTGTACTGCTTTGTGTCTGCAAACTACTTTGATCAGGTTTGTCCTATTCTATAAAAGCTGAGCTGTCACGGTCTGCCTCCCTCTTAGTCCTTCACTTGTATCGAGGGCAGAGATTAAACTTTTCCTCAGGGGTGTCCTGCATCTTAACCCACCAAGGAAACCCATCTGCCCCCCCCCCCCCTTGGGATCTTATTTTTGTACTAGAAAAGCTTACTCTGGCTTCTTTTGAACCAGCATCTTCTGCTTCTCTAAAATTCTGTACTTGGAAGACCATCCTTTTCTTGGCTGTCACCTCTGCTAGGAGAGTTTGAGTTGCAAGCTCTCATGGCCACCCCCCCCCTTCTTATTTTTCACAGGGTGACTCTCTGTGCTAATCCATCCTCCTCACCTAAGATAGTGTATGAGCTTGTCCAGTCAGGCTTTTCATCTTACCAGTTTCTTTCCCAATTCACAAAACAAAGGATAGAGGATCTTGCTTTCTCTGGGCATTCATAGGCAACTCAGATTTTATCTGGGCAAAACTAAATCCTTCAGAAAGACTACCCAGCTGTTTCCGTCATTTATTAGCCCTAAATTGGGCCAGCCGGTCTCCAAACAAACTGTAACAGCATGGGTTTCTAAGGCTCTGTCTTTCTGCTACTTGCACTATGGTAAGAACTTACCTTCCTGCCCTAAATCACATTCCAGTAGGCAGTGGCTTGTGGCTTCCTCAGAGGCTTTCCACATAGGAATAGACTCCAGCTCTATCTTTTTTAGCTGCCACTTGGTCCTCTGTACCCACCTTTACCAAACACTACAAAATTGATGCTTCCCCAGGTCTAGGATAGCCTTTGCATGGTTAGTTCCATCTGGACTGCTGGACAATGCTTCTACTCAGTAGCCAACCACCCTTCTTTCCTCCTCCAGCTCTGGGAATTGCCTCCATCAGGGATACTCCCACATTAATTTCAGTCAGGACATAATACAGTTGTGTAAGAACTTAACCATAACAGTAGATGTCTTACTGATCACGGTTTCAGTATTCCATCCCACCCTCCATCTCCTGTTTTCTACGTCACTTCAACCTTCATATTCCTCTCGCCCTTTGCTTTAACCTCTGCTCCGTTACATGGGAACAGGGAGTTTTCTTATCTATTGGTGCTGCCCAGTCTCTTTTCTCTATAGTCTTCAGGCCACTGGCTTGGAGATGGTCTGAAAATCTACGCTCGCACATCCATCTGTATACCCCACAAAACATGAGGTGATGTCACATGCATCAGACATACGACCTAGGGAAGGTAAAGCTTTGGTACCCTGGCTTGATGTCAGTGGTGACAGCCCATATATCACTAATACTGCAACAGTGATCAGTAGGCCCGCTACTGTAATGGTAAGTTCTTACACAGCTGTACCTTTTAAGCCGTGGTGTTGCAGCTGTTGAGGGCAGCACCTTGTTACCTATCTAGTGGTTTAGACTTGCCAACTTGATGGTGTGGTACCTTGATCCACATGAATATATACAGGGCTTGAGGTGTGCAGCCTGAGTGATCTGACCCACATTCTTTTCATGTGCAATTTTTCTAAGGGCATACTTTAGTATGAAAGAAGCCAGGAAATCTATCTCAAAGGGAAGAGTCATCTTTTACACTGGAAAAGATTTTCATTTTTGTCCAAGAGTTTATTGCAAGCAGGGGTACCACTCAATTGCTCTTTTTTTGCTAGATTTGTTTCCAGCAGGGCTGTCCTACTCTTTGTGCAGTTTGTCTCTGTCATTTCATTATGCATTCTACTACAGCCATTGATTTTCTATGCAGCTCTTGATGGGGAATATCCACCTTAGGCTGTCAGTGGTGGCTATTTCATCACATTGATGTCTTTTCTGGAAAAGCTAACCTTAGATTCTTTGAGCAAGCAACAATGATCAACTTTTAAATATCTGCCAAGGAAGGTCATCTTCTGGTAGCTGTGGCATCAGCTAGATATTAGAAGTTTAAGCCTTTGAGTAAAAATGCTTTTACTGTGTTCCATTGGGACAAGGGCAGCCTCAGGCTACTAAACCCTTCATTTATGCCTGAAGTCTTTCTTAATCCAGCTGTATATTTGCCAGATTTTTTTTTAAACCCAGAACAAGGGGGAGAGGAGTTTGCATCTCTTGGATGGCCAAAGGTGAATTGGATATAATCTAGACAGGACTAAGTTTTTCCACTGCATGGATCAGTTATATGAAGCTTTCACTCAAGGAAAGTAGTGCAGGCCAATGTTTTAAACAAAGCCTTTCCAAATGACTCACTAATTGAATCTATTTTTGTTATCCGAAGCATGGAAGTGCCCTTCAAGGACAGACAATAGAGGGCTGTTTTGAGAGGCTGTTACTACCACAACCCAATTTTTACAATAATATCTTAAAAAAAAAGTTTTTTTGAACGCAACCCACCTGTGGTCATCTATCTAATTATTTTCGAAACACCACACACAGTCTACAGTCCAGGAGTCCATCAGGGTTCAGAGAGTCAGCCCTGCAGGGTTCATCTAAAAGGACTAGATAGGGCAGTTGCTACATGTTCTTCATTCCACATTGCTGCAGTCCTAACTATTGGGGTAGTCCGCTGTCCCAGCCGCCTCGTAATACCAAAAGTATATATTGACGCCGTCAAGGCGATAGGACTGACGCCGGTACGCCGTGGGTACTACGCGCATGACCGACGCCATATCTCGGGGCCTTTTGCCTATGGGTCCGGCGGTGAAGCAGTTTTGGCGAAAGTGTATAGTTGGCTTGGAAAGTTTCTGAAGTCAGAGTTTTGTGACCCAATCAAAGTTGCTGCATCCCCCGCTAGAATATTTTGTTTTTTCTTGCCTCAGTATTTAACCGATGTCAGAAAAGTGAATAACTGTATTTCTTGTGGGAAATAGATACCGCAGGGGATTACTATACTTTTGTGTGTATACTCTTTGTTTAGGCCTGAGCACGCATGCTGTTGGATGCCGCTTCTTGTGCTAGATTTACCAAACGACGCATTAAGAGAAGGTTAGATTGTGCTGTGTTAGCTTTGGGAAGCGCTAGGCCTGAGTAAAATGCCGGCTGGATGCTCCGACGCCGCTTCGCCAAAAAGCGCAGAAGGGACAAAGCAAGCGCACCAAAGTTTGCTAGGGTGGGAAGAACCTAATAGCCCCAGACGCCGTTTCCTTAGAAGGCTCAGTGGTCGGTGTCTGCCAGAAGCTTTTGGGAGTCTCAGGGAGACTTTACTGTTAGCAGGATGTGCCTTCCTTGTAGCTAGGCCAGGCTGAAGGGCTTCTCAGGTGGCTGTTCTTCCCTCTCTCTTCCTAAGGTGGTTAGAGCCTCCCTTCTCTGTTTCCAAGGCTTCTTTTGAGAGGCAGGCCAAGTTTGGCTTCAGTGGGGGGTTTCTCCTAGTGCCTACAGGTCTTGCCTCAAGAAACATATGCTAAAATGGCAGAGAGGATTTGATTACTATGATTAGAGGTTCTATGCCCCTCCTGATAAGAGGCCTAGGTGGAACCTGAGTTTGAGAGTTTTGAGCAATGTTCGGAGGCTTCTGGAGTCTTCGCTGAAGACTTGCAGGAGCATCCTCCTTATTCTGATTCTGATGTGGATGATTCTACTCCCTTCAGCTTCTCTCCTGAGGATTTTCATTTCAGAGACTCTAAATCATGAGGGAGCATTTTAAATGGGAAGGTCAAGATTTCTCTGATTCCAGGAAGAAGCTCAGGGAAATTTTGCCACCCCAGCATAGGCCTTAGCTACCTCCTGTTCTGGAATGTGGTGGAAGATGTTTTTGCAGAGGCTTCCCTGAACTTATCTTTTGCCTCCTGCCCCAGTTAAACCGGATAGGTACTAGTAGGGTGCCTGAAGCTCATAAGTAAGTATCTTTTTTTTAAGAGTCCTAGGGCGACCCGAAACTGTCTCAGGGGCCTAAAAGGTGTGAAGGCTTTGCTGTTAAAAATCCTGTTCCTCCTGGGATAAAGAGGCAAGGCTTTTATATGGGGAAAGAAAGTGTATATTTCTTCCACTTTAGCCATGAGGGCATTGAATTGTCAGTTTCACATGTTAAAAATATCAGAATTATCTCCCTTTCTGCTACAATTGAAGCTCCAAGGTGGATGCTGGGCAGAAGGTATTGAGTGTAAAGAGTTGCAGGATTTAGTTCGTGTGTCTGAACAGGTGGGTAAGCATTCCTTGCAGTGTGGTTTTGATGCTGTGCAGGCCTCCTTCGAAAAGTGGCTGCCACTGGTCTGTTCTTCTCGTAGGCACTTGGTTGAGGGATCAGAATTTAGCTGAGCATAAAAACAAGGATTTTGGATGCTCACAATCTGATGTGCTGTTTGGTTCGCCAGGAAGCAGTTTGTTCAAAAATGGAGGACAAGGCTAAGTCTATGCAAACTGTTATGATTTTGCAGGTGCAGCCTCCGGGTTTAGTGCAGGAAATTGGGCCTACCATGGGATGGACATATCCTGCTTATGATTCCCAGTCTAGGGTGGTCTAGACGCAGTAGGGGCAGAGCTCAAGGTTCTTAGGCCTAGAACAGGAGTTCACCTGCTCAGACTTCTGGTGAGGTAGGGTCGTCCTTTCAGAACAGACCCAATGATCTACCTTTTCAGCTGCTGCCAGTACATTCTCGGCCTGGCAGCACCTTTGGGAGTGAAGGCTGGCTCTTTCAAAGAAAATTGGGATTTAATTACCCAAGACAGATGGGTTTTGATATCATCTACCACGGTTACAGGTTTTATTTCCATACCTTGCCTCCTTCAAAGGTAAGTATGCCAGATTCTCTACAAAGAAAAGAGGCTCACAAGCAAATTTCTCTGTTGCTCCAAATAGGGGCTATCTTAGCCAGTTCCCTGTGCCAGAAAGGCCTGGGATTTTATTCTCGCTTCTGTTCCTAGTAAATCAAGAAGGTATACGGGAGTACCCACTTGATTTATCTGGCCTCAACACTTATCTGGACATTCCCAAGTTCAAAATGTTGACGCTACAACAGCTTTTTACCTCTGCTGGGCAAAGATCACTGGATGGTAACTTTAGATCTAGCCAGCTTTACCTTCATGTGCCTATCAGACTGCTTTTGCAGGAAGTATCTGCTGAAAGCTGGAAATTCTCATTATCAGTTCTCTTGCATTTCTGCTCCTTTTTGGCTTATCTACTTGGTGAGTATCTACAAAGGTTCTGCTCCAGTGATAGCTACCAGGCTAAAAAGGAATTCAAATCTATCCTTACTTGGACGACGCCGATTCTGCTCAAGAAAAGGAAGACCTTTTTACAGCATTTGGAATTTGTATAGCAGTGCTAAGATGCCAGGTATTCTGTGAACTAAATAAAAGTCCTTGAGTCTAGTACCTCTCAAGACATGTGCTGGGTGTGAGACTGAATACAGTGCTCAGATGGCCTTTTTTAACCCCCTCGACAACGTAAAAGAATCTTTCCAGTTACTTCCATCACCTATTCTTCAGTCCCGGCTGACGTAAAGGACAGTCCTTCAAGCCTTAGGTTCATGGCATCTGTATTCTGGTGCTTCCTAATGCTAAACTGCATATGAGGAAGCTGCAATGGTATTCAAAAATGACACAGCACTGCCAGGATTTGGACACTGCCATTCAAATAATAACTTTGCATTCAAAAGGAATTCTATGGTGGCCCAGGAATGTCACCTAAACAAGTGGACTCTGTGACCTCGCCAGAGGCGAAGTCAGATTCTTAACGCATAGATGCCTGTGACATTGCTTGGGGAGCTCATCTAAATGGAAAGTGGATACAAGACAAGTGGCCTGCCAGACTACAGCATCTACATATCAACATGAAAAGAAATGTTGTGCAGTCCAGTTTGGTATTAATGGCTTTCTATGAGTTACTTTTTCCAGGGCAGGTGTTGATTCTAACAGACAACACAACTGTCATGTGGTACATCAACAAATATGGGGAAATACATTCTTACCCGCTGTGCAGGGGCAAGCAATGATTTTATGGGAGATCATGCCAGCTGCAACTAACTCTTCAGGCAAGGTTTCTGCCGGGAGCGCAGGAACCCCAGCAGATGTGTTAAGTAGACAATCATGGATCCTCACGAGTGGAAACTGGATCTTCATGTATTTCTATTTCTAAAATTGACAGTGTCATGGGGAACTCCAGACAGATCTGTTCGCTTCTCCACTAAACCACCACTAGCTGCCAAAGTTTTGCACAAAGAGTTTTCATCACATAGTTTGGAAAGTGGATGCTCTTTTCAGTTGAAAAATCTTCATGTAGTATGCCTTTCCACCTCTGCCTCTTTCTCCCCAAAGGTGCTCCTAAAGGTCAGACAAAGCATGCTCAAGGATGATTTTAATAGCTCCAGATTGGCCTCGGCAACACTGGTACTCATTACTGAGGAGTCTGGTAAGGAAGCTTCCATGGCCTTTACCTTGATCTCCCACACCTGTTGTCTCTGTGAAAGAAGGTCACCTGCTCACGCGTCAAGCTTCACTCTTCATCTAACAGCCTGGTATATTCTGTTTGAACACAGCAGGTCTCGCTTCTCAACAAGTTTTAAATGTGATTATGGAAGCCAGAAGACCTAGTATGCTGAAAGTGTACGTGAGACAAATGGAAGAGATTTTTGTTTTGGAGTGCAGCAAACAATTTGGAGATTTCTGAGCCTAATTTGAGTGTGGCTCTTTCAATATCTTACTGAGTTATTGGACAAAGGTTTGTCTTTCTCCAGTAAGATTCATGCTGCAGCAATTTCAGCTCACGGATTGTGACCACCATTGTTTTCGGTGATCCTTGTTCAAGCAATTTTAGGAGGGGCAAGAATATAAGACCCCACGAGAGCTCCTACTCCTAAGCTTGGGATCTCAATTTTGTGTTGAGAAACTTACTCTACAACCTGCTGAGCCCAAGTGCTTCTGCTGAATTGGAAATACTTGTCATGGAAGACTGCTTTTTTGTTGGCCATTACTTGCAAGAAGGGTTTCTGGAATTGCAGGCCCTTACATGTAGAGCTCTTTTTTTGATTTTTCATAAGGACACGGTATCATTACGCTACCAATCCTTCCTTTATGCCTAAGGTGGTTTCTAGTGTGGCTTTAAACCAAACTATTCATTTGCCTACTTCTTTATGCAGAGATCCCCAAAATAAAGGGGAAAAGATTTTGCACAATTTAGATGTACACAGGCAGTTATGCTATTATTTAAGCAGTGACTAAGGATTTTAGGCAGTCTCAGCAGTTGTTTGTTTCTTTTGCTTTGAGTTCAGGGCAAGCCTGTGTCAAAACAAACTATTTCTAAGTGGATTGGTTTTGTATTGCATTTTGTTATTCCCATCATGTGGCAAGGGGAGATTCCGCTGGGATTAGGCTGCCTCATTCCACTAGGGCTACTGCCACTTCAACAGCATTTAAGGGGGTGGCAACTAAGGATATTTTGAGGCAGCTACTTGGAGTTCAGTGCATACTTTCTTAAGCATTACCACCTTCCCTCTCTACTCTAAATCTAGGGCTGGTTTTTGCTACAGCAATTTTGCAGGGCATGTTGTCAGCTCCTGCTTCCTTATGATTTGCCAGCTTCCTCACTTCTGCTTTGGGATTCTACCTATTAGTTAGACTGCAGCAATGTGGAATGAAGCAACATAGTACAGTTTGTACCTACCATAAATGTAGATGTTCGAGGATCTTACATTGCTGCAGTCCAATTTACCTCCTCCTTCCCTCTGTGTTTAGGGTGGTTGTAGGTGAGGTTATACTTTGTACTCTTGTATATATTGTACATAGTTTTTGGGTGTAGGATTGTTTGGAGTTTTTGGTTTTGGCCTTGTTTTTAGGTCTTCTGGACATCTGGGGCAAGAAAGTTCGAGGAGGACGCCGGTCATGCGATAGCCCTGACGCATCGACGCCGCCCACGCGCTTTGACCGCGCCAGCCATGGTATTTTGGTATCTTCCGGCCTACCTCGGGACAGCGGACTACCCCAATAGTTAGGACTGCAGCAATGTGGATCCTCGAACATCTACATTTATGGTAGGTACAAAACTGTACTTTTCTCCATCTCTTCCTTGTTAGTATCTGTGGGAGTCTTCCCATTTTTCATGAATTCTTCTGCAACAGTGATCCATATGACGAACCTATGAAACTCACTGTTACATTTAGATGTTTTGATCACTGTGTGATCCAACTTCCTCCATTCTTCCCATTTCATTCTGGAAGTCCTTTTGTGCCCATATGAACAGATGGG
The DNA here is from genome assembly GCF_019279795.1 of Protopterus annectens. Classification (NCBI taxonomy): domain Eukaryota; kingdom Metazoa; phylum Chordata; order Ceratodontiformes; family Protopteridae; genus Protopterus; species Protopterus annectens. Next base: position 1,591,263,681 of record NC_056732.1, on the reverse strand, counting down.
GCTGAAGGTATCCCATCCCCTTACCAGCATTTGTCCCTGCTGCCTAATGCCATGGTACTGCAGTAGGGAGTCTGAAGTATAATCTCAGTGATAGAAGCGCCTTCTTTCTACAGGGTGTATTTTTTTCTCTGTCAAGAAAAAGAACATAAGATGGCATGATCAAACTGCTTTTTTCCAAGATGCAAATTTGCATCCTCACATGAGTGGTTATGGTGCTGATGAGTGTTCTGTTGCCCATGCATCAGCAGAGTTATGGGGTTAGGACATTTGAGTGAAAATCTGTTTGTAGCTAATTCCTGTAGATCATAAGTACTATGGATACTACTGTTCTCAGCCATCTGCTTTTACAGTGACTTTCTCACATACCTCTACTTTTCTACATTATTGTTTGGATAAATACTCAAGTGTGATGATATGATTTGGAGAAAAGGTGACCCTTCCATAAGAAGATAGTGCAATTGCAAGCATGCATATGTTTCACCCCTTTCCTTGGCTGGTTGGATGCCAAACCACCAAGATGTCAGAACTGAGTATCTGTAGTATAAATGGATGCCTTGTCTCCACTGTTTTTAGTTGTATTTATTGTTGCCATATGAGAAAGTTCTTGGGTCATTGCAGGTATTTAGTCCCTTGCTTCCTTTTGGCTTTGAGTGCAGATAAGTGTCTTATTTGAGGGGAACTTATTTTACATCATGTGTTGCTTGTTTGTAGATTAGAAGTCTTTGGGGCATCAGATGTGTCACTTTCTAAAGTTAACTACATTATTTTTAAGAGAGAGATCCAGTGGAAAGACTAATTTGCGTTTGTTCTCTTTAGCAACAGAGCATGATGTCACCTCTTGTTCTTATGTAATAGTTCAGTTGTACCAAAGTGGTGCCTTCCTAACTCTTGGCTGGTACATTCCTCGCATACAGAGCAGTGAAGCACTTCAGTGCAGACTGGACTTTCTGATGAAGAAAAAAATCTCCATTTAAACTATACCTTACATCTTGTTACCTTTTTAGTTGCAGCAAGCAGCAGCTACAGTTTATGCCACACACAGAGCTTTAAAGAACTTTAATTCAGACTGTAGATGCAATACCAGTAGTTAAGTGCCTGAAAGGCACTGTAGATTGATTTACATTTACCAGTCACACCCCATAATAATTTGCACCTGGAGAGCTACTGCAGTTGATTAAAAGAACATCAAGTGGGGAGCTAAATCTCTCCATGGTTATCTGACACTAAAAAGGCTGCATACCTTGCCCAAAAATGCAAGGCGAAATGCCCAGAGAGAAGGAATCCTGGGAGGTCAGTTACATACTCGCTAAGAGCAGAAACAGCCTTAACTCAAGGGTATCTGGTCTGGTGGTGTTCTTTTATGGCCTCTGACTCCTAATTGGAATTGGACCTCGGGTGATACCCATCAGGAGACCCACCTTGCTTTCAGATGATGGCTCTTCCTCTCGAGCTGAAGACCTACATCAGTATGTCTGGCTACTTCCTCTTTGGCATATGTTACCAGTGCACACACGTTTTGAAAACTGGGGGTGGGGGTTGTATTCCCTTTTTTTCTTCTGGCAAACAAGGACTTCTGGCTCAAAAAATAGTCAGTGCCTGCCCATAACCAGAAACTACCACTGCAGCAATCACTCCCAAAAGCAGAGCTTAGGCATCCTGCCCTTGAATATTTACCCGATTACGATAACCATTGCTGGCCAGGCCCTTCTCACACCTCACTACCATCCAGGCCCCTTTTCAAGAACCTGCAGCACCCACCATAGTAATCAGTATCGGGTATCCCCATTTTGAATAAAGGATCGCTCTGAGGAATCCAACTCTTCTGATTCTGAAGTGGATGAATTGGCCTGTATGGACCTCTTTTTTTTAGGAATCAGGTGTTTAGCTCACTGTATCTTTGCCTTCTCACCATAAAATTTCTCATTTGAACATGATGATTGATTTCTTCATTTGGGAGTGTGAAGACTGTAAGGATGCCCAGAAATGGTGTAGAGAACTTCTTCGCTTACCAGAGCCAAAACCTATAACTTTTTCTGCAGTGACTGAATCTTTAGAGGATGTATTCACTAGTGCTTCTTTGGAGCCATCCTCCTTAATCCCCTACACTAAGCAAGCCCAACTGTTTTGACAGGGGTGTATGTACCTGTAAGTATCTATACTACATCCTAATTGCTTATTCAATTACTGTGACAGTGCATTCCAGAAAAGTATCTACTTTGCTCTAACCAAGAATAATTCTCAGAGTAAGACTTTGGGAACAAACCCTGGTCTTCAGGAGTGTGACTTGTCAAACAAAATGCTAACATTTTTAGGGACTCTTCTGGCCCAAATAGTGCTGTGGAGATGGATAGAATCCTGAGAAATAAATGTTCTAGAACTAAGTACCCCCACCTCCCATGTTGTCAAACACTAAGAAGTGTAGCTGTGATGCAGTGAATACATTGTGCAGTGCTGGGGAGATTGGTTATTAGACATACCTGACTGAGGACCTAACCCTTGTCAGATCATATGAAAAATCAGCTCTCAGAACCTCATTAGAAAAGGAGCTACTGTTTGGATCCACTGTGGAACAAGTGTTTTTTAAAATAAAATTGGAGGTAAAGGTGAAGGCAGTGCAGCCTAATGCATAGGTTCATAGGTAATTACTAGGCATGGGTCTAGGGGTTCTTATAATGGCCCAGAATATTGTGGTTAAATGATTTGCTCCGAGTTGCATAGCAGGCAAGTGGAGACCGAAGGACTCAATCTTTGGACTGCAGGGAGCTGCTTATTAACAGCTTATATCCCTAATCCTCTGTCAGTTCATGAGGAAGTGGCAAGCCAACCAAAAGGAGAAACTGGGAGCCCTTCAGGGCTAGGTGCCACAAGGGAACGTCGAAGTCTTAGTTTAGCTCTTCCCTCCTGCTAAATCCCTCCCCAAACTTACCTCTTCCTCCCATTCTTCCCTAAAAATAGGGGGTCATTTGGGACGATTTGTTAAATGCTGGTGGTGGATGGTGCTCAAGGCACATGGGTTCTAAGAATCTTTGCGCAAGAGTACAGGTTTTGCGTTACAAAAATACCAAGATTCTCTTGTATCCTGCAAATACCCAGAGAACAAAGATGTCTAATCAAACCCACACTGCAGGACCTTCTGTGCCAGAGGGCTGTAGATAGAATGCCAGAGCAGGAGTAAGGCTCAGGGTTGTGCTTGGATTTCCTAGTTCAAACAAAACAAATGTTCCTTAGAGGTCTGTGTTGGACTTATCAAGGCTAAACAAATTTCTACAACTGCTAAAAGTTCAGAATACTAACCCTGTCTCTTTCTTCTTAAATGAGACTGTCATAGTTATCTCAGACCTGAAAGATGGCTGCTTCCCTGTTCCACTAGCTAGAACAGACACAGTACTAGGAAACAGGAAGTACTTACTGCCAGTTTACTTCATTGCCCTTCTTAGTTAATCTTCTGTACCAATGGTGTTTTACAAAATACACCTTTCCAGTGATGTAGAGGGATAAAGGCCTGACTAACCACCCAGCCAACCTAGTTTGATTAGCTTGGGTAACTGATGGAGTGGCAGGGAAGGATGGGTATTGCCATCCCAGGGAGGGAGGGTGGTCCTGTGGGCATCTCGTGATAGTCCCTGTTGGAGGTTTGGTATGTTGTGATTTGGAGGTGTGATTCAAAGGGGGGAAGGTGGACATATGGCAGTGGTGCTGCAGAGGTAGGCTAATATGCTGTATGTCTCCATTGGGTGCCCGAGCTGGGACACAACCATTGGGATCTGCAATGGAGGGTGAAAGGGAGAAACAGGCATAGGTCAAAAAAATAAAAAAAAATAAAAGTTTGGAGGGCAGCAGTGACCCCCCCCCCCCCGGATGTCCTAAAGATCCTTGCTTGTCCTGTCTTAAATTTGGTCATTGGAATGTGGGCTGATTGGAGTGCGGGTAGAACTAGAAGTGTATACTGATACTAGGTCAGCTGCCAGAACTGAGATCTATCCCTACCTGGACTGTCTGATTCAGGCCTTAGCCTGAGAGGAGACTGTGGCACTTCTGCAATTTATCCTGGCCTACTTCCAGAGCCCTCGACTCTGGCTGACCCTGTCCAAATCAGAACTAATACTGTATAAACAAGTCCAGGTCCTAGGAGCTGTTTAGGACACAACAAACCAAAAACATTCCTTCCCACCACATATTTCACTTCCATAATATGACAAAATGAGATGACTGCCAGAGAGCTCAAGTACTGGAGGTGTGTAGTATCTTTTATCTTGGTGAACATATGCCATGCTCCAAATAAGAAATTCAGAAGGGTACCTAGTACAAAACCAAACCCTCTGTCTCACTCAGCAAGGCTTCAGGCCTGGACACAGTACTATCACAACTCTCATTTCCTTCATGGACACAGTAAACCAGGCCTATGACACTGACAACATTGTCTCCACACTCGACCACTGTAAATTCTTTGATACTGTATCCCATTCACTTCTTCACACCAAACTCTCCAACTTGGTTATTTCACCCTCTCCACCCCATGTTAACCTGGTTTTCTAGCTCTGTCTCCAAAGGGCAGCAGTCTAGCAAGTGGCAACATTCTTTCTCACCTTTTCTAAACACAACCACAGGCATTCCATACTGGGCCCCTTGTTGTTTAACATATTCATCAGCAGCTGTCATTTACTCAAAGCACCATCATCCAATATGCAGATGATTCTACCATCATCTGCACCACCAAATCCATATCCAAACTTTAAAAACTTACCCGAGATGCCTACACTTCCATCAAAACTTGGATGTCCAATCACCTCGCTCTAAACCCTAGTAAAACTAAACTCCTTATATTCACCCCAAAAAACTACCTCCTTAACTAAAATGATTTCAGTATCCAGGCCAAAATCAACACCATTATAGAAGTTGTACCAAGTACTAAACTGTTAGGTGTTATAATAGAAAACCTTACATTTGACCTCCATATACACAGCAGCATCAAAAATAGGCATGCTCTACAGACACAAATATTTCCTTGGCCATAAAGTAAAACTGTCACTCACCACATCCTTCCTGGTACCATCTCTGTTGTACGGTGCTTCTGTCCTTACCAATATCCAGTCCTTTCTTAATTCCAGACTTGACACATGCTACAGTGAAATTGCTAAATTCATAACAAATGCTAAATTCTCAGACTACCACTGTACATAACTGCAACAACTTAGCTAGCTCGAATTCCCACACCTTCTCACAAATTTACAATTAACCACTGCACATAGACTTGTACACAGACCTTCAGACTGCCCTTCTCTTTCATCTGTACTGACTTTGTACCATCCTAACAGAGCTCTCAGATCAGAAAACAAGCTATAGCTCAAAGTTATAAAGCCAAACCTTGCACTTGGACAAATGCTCTCTTCTTTTACTGTCTCCAAGCTATGGGACTCTTCCATCACCAGTCAGAACCACCAGTAATCCTGTCTGGTTTAAGAAGTTCCTTAAACAACTTGCTTCTCTCTAGCACTGCTCACATGCTAAATCTGCACTCCCTAAAACCTGATTCCCTCCATTTTAATTCCATAACCTACCAAACGCTTGACCTTCCTCCTAAATCTATTAACCTACTCATATTAAAACCTCTCAGTTCAATAAATTAATTTTCTACTTAAAGGAACTTGCTTGCTCCCTACTCCAAAAACCCTTGCACACTATCTATTTTGAATACTTGAATACAGGGCAGTGATCATATTGCTGTATCTGTACTACAACTGTAACCAACCCATTTCTTATGAACTGTACGTTTTAGTGTGCCAATCTTAGACTAGTGTTTAACACTGCATACCCTTCATTGTTTGTAAATACTGTAAATGTAAATCAGTTGTGTTAGCTGTAAGTAGTATTTACATTACGTGTAAACTCTTGCATTCTTTTTGTTAATGTCATGTGATTCATATTATGTTTGTTGTTTAACCTTGTGGAGCTTTTGTCCCTGGGCTTTCACTGAAAATGGGCTCACCTAGTCCAGTGGATTTTCCCGGTAAACAAATGCAAACAAACACCTGAAAAACAGTGCATGCATGCCCACTCATAAACATGTTTTTTTTTCCACTTAAAGAGCTGGGGGGGGGTTGAGTGCATACTGCAAGAAGTTTTGCAAAAGTCCTTTATTTTTTTCACTCTGCCTTTCTCCCTGTCCTTCTCAACGTAATACAGAATGTAAAGGAGGACAGGCCAGAAGACATGCCAGAAATGCTCCTCATGGCTGTTTTGGCTGAAACAGTAGTAACCCTCCTTATCACGAAGTGTGGTATGGACAGAGACTGTTCTGCTGCCTCAATATCTGGAACTCTAGACCCACTACAAGGGGTAACTCATAGGCTTCAATCTGAAGACTCATAAGGCTGATAGCTTGGATGGCGTAGTTGTCATTACCTTTAGACAAATGTTTTCTCCGAATGGGCTGTCTTAAGGGAGGCTATGAAGTCAAGTACAAGGAAGCCATACCTAACAAAATGAAGTTTCTTTGTTTTGTGCCAAAGAGGTGGCTAATAATCAAATAGCTTTAGAGCGTTACAAATCAATATGGACTTAAGTGAGGGTACATGCGTCTCCAATATCAGCTTACTTATCATGGAATCCCACACGTTATTCCTTCTATATTTGTAAAGCAATTTCCCAAGGGAGTATTGAATCTGCAGCCTCACAGTAAAGTAATGTCTCAGTCATGGACTTCAACCGTGTGCTAGGCATGTTAATGTTGCAACTCTGAGCCAGTAGCTGCTACATCCGTCAAACTTTGACTTGGAAGAGATTGCCTTTGTAGTGGCCATCTCGGAACTGCAAGCTCTAATTTGCAAACAACCCTTCCGTATCTTCCGCAAAGACACAGCAACTCCCACACCAGATGGGATGGTGTTGATCTTCAGATCTTCTGCAGTAGAATTGCCAAGTATTGTCACTACTGCAACAGTAAACTCTCTAACATGTACAATTATGATAATTTGATAACACAATAATATCTTTAAGGCGAGATCATTGTAACAGTAAAGCTTCTCCCCATCTTTCCATCTAAGAAGATGCATGTTTTTTTATAGCATGTCATCATAATACTTGAAGTGGTTACTCAAGGTGTGATAATGTTTTGCTTTTCCATGGCCAATACTTTACTACTCTGCTAAACCCTTTGCAGGAATGACTAGAGAATTTTCCTAGCAATGCAGCATGTATTTCATTGTCTTGTACACTGTTAAGAATCCATAGAACATTAGTGCGAGCCACTTCTGCTCTTGGGGTAGAGGTGTGCTGCTGGCTATAAAGCAGGCTGAGTTAAAGTTAGGAAGGTAAGAGCAGTTACCCAACTGTTAAGATGTACTGTTAGCAGTAGAACTTCAAGGCAGTGTCAACTGTAAGTATTCTTGCTCGTGACTGCACTTTATTCCTGCTGTCCTGGTAAGTTAGTGCTAACATTTTAATTTTTTGTGGAAGTGCATTGGTATTATCAAAGGCTGTATTATTTTACTACCAAAGCGTGCCAAAAGCTGCATCACTTTGAATGATGGTGTGGGAATAGACAAGAGGACATATGCCTCTTTTTATTAACTAAAACCTAGTAGCCTAGTCTTATGGATACCCTGCACTGTCGCTCTGTTTTGCATGTTCTATTGGACTAGAATTGATAGGCAGATACCTGCACACTGTAAACATGGGTAGATGAAATTGAGAAGGCATTATGCCCAATGACCATTTAGGTCAAACCAAACCTATGGTACTAATTGAACAAGGATATTAAAACACCATTTGTCAAATGCACTGAGTAGGGTGTGTATCTCACCATACAGAGAATTAGTAGTGCTACTGAACATGGTTAGTTTATTAAATGAAAACCAGGAATCACACTTCATCATGCCTATGTAGAATGGTACTAGTGTATTGTATGAATTCCTATGTGTTAGTGTGGGGGATATTAATGCTTTTCTGTTTCATCAAGGCCATGTTTGATGAACAGGAACTTTTTTTTTTTCTTTTGTCAGACTTTGTGTTCAAGGGGCTGTTTTGCTTCTTGGTGTCATCAGCTTACATGTAGATTTTGTGTACAGGTTTTCATACTTTTGATTAAAATATAATGGCCTGTTTGGCACTATAATCTGTTGACTTGAACTTGAGCATAAAAGTATAGCTTCAGAGTGACGTGCTCATTCATCATTTGGAGAAAAGGTGATGTATTGCAATGACTCATTTTTGCAGAGTGTACTAACAATATTGAGTGTGCTGGATATTGATGTCTTGTACTAACAAGCCTGGCTTTACCACTCCACTGTCTAATGTTTTTGCTCTCTTTTTCTTTCCTTTTTCTAACCTGCTTGCGGACTGTGCAGACCGTCTCTACCAGCAACTTGAGCAAAATTCTCGCCTTTCTAAGGAATTAAAACTGACTTTGAATGAGGATTAGTTCTTTACATTAGGTTATGCATTAATATTTTTATACCCCATTTAATTCTGGATGATGATCTAAGATGTGTTTAGAAATTTGAAGTGGAACAGAAGTGTGTACTATACATACTTGTACACACAGTAATTACCAAAATGCTACCACAGAAAGTTAAAATGCATGGCTCTTTGGAAAAGATTATGCATCTGTAATAAAACTGTAGTAACTCTTGGAAAAATCCAGACATTGAACTTAATGTGCTGGGATAAGAGTTTGAGGCAAGTTTGGACTTTTTTCATGTTCAGTTTATGCTGTGGTTGGCTTTTTATTATGAATGGAAATCTAAGAACTATGATGCATTAACTAGGCTTTGCTAGGTGATGGCGCTACGTTTTAGTAATTATTTGGAAAATGGTGACTGCTTTTAATTTTATTTAGATATTTGTCCCAGGAGTCTCAATAGTTTGGGCATATGAAAATGACTCTAGTCCTAACTGTATTTGTGTTTGCTGACAGGAGTACAAAGAATGACCTGCTCAGCATACTGTTCAGGTTTTCCCATTTTGTCAGCATTTCCTTTTCACTTTAACATGTTAACTGACTGGTACTTAAATTTCGCCAGCAGATTTTAGTCCCTTTTCGTTACTGCACATTTTTGTAAGCATTTTTCTGCTGAGTTGTACTGATTTTTTTCTAAGCAAAGTGGGGGCGAGCATAGAAAGTATTGCAGCATTTGTTGAAGTGAGCTCAGAAATTCTTGTGATCTGGCTGTCTCTTAGACCAACTGAATTTTTTAAACATGTTATGCAATGTCAGATCAGATAACATAGGACATCATTAAACTCAACAGACTTTTTGTTTAGTCATGTTATCCAAGTAGAAAACTGTAGCATAAGATCGATGAGAGAACAGGTTCAAGAGTGATTAATTGGGCCAAAGTAGAAGTTGATTGTGCATTCATGTTTGATTATTTTCTTTTCGAGTTTTCTACTTTAGTGTTGCAGTACTCTTATACCCTCACCTAGTTTAATAAAGGAGATTAGTTTTATTAGTGGATTGTCAGTACTGTGTCAGTCTTTGCATGTTAAATAGTTGCATCCTTTTAAATCTGTGCCCCATTTCTTAATGTTGTTGCAAAGTTGGCCAATAGGCATTTAAGAGCTAATATCTCCTGTTAGCAGAGTACTCTTCACGATTGCGTGTTACCATACGCTGTCAGAGTATAGTGCCCTTGAATATATAAACTGTTGCATTTCCTGGTGGCAAACCCTTTTATGCATTGAAAAAAAATCTACAAATATCACATGCATGTTGTATGTTAAATGCATGATCTCCTGTCCCATGCTATATCTAAGATCCCAATATATTTTCCTGTTCATCCTTTGCTGGTTTCTTTTGACATCAGATGGTACTTTTGTCCTGCTTGATGTGGGGTCATGTGAGTTTCATCTATATTGGAGCCCCCTGCCTTTTTCAGATAAATGGGACTTACACATTTTATATACCAGAATAGCAATTTTCCAATTCTAAACAGAATTTCTAGTGTTCGTTGATACAAATGTAGAGCTCATTCTGTAAGCCATGTTTTTTTTCTGGGAGGTGGACCAGCAGCAGTCACTTTCTCTTCCTTTAATCTGGGTCATAAAATGTTAGGTTGTAACCTATTTCCCGAAGTGATGGACCACAGAATTAAGGTGGGCTATGTGTGGTCTGTCTGTACTTTAACTCCAAAAGGTGCTGTACTTTCCTGTATTTAGCCTTATGTGATGCTCAGGGAAACGGATATTGGTGCTTCCAGATGTAATCTGACATGATACACAGGGTTGACTTGTGCATGAACCACCTATTTCTTGTTGTGGTCTTACCTGTCCCCTGTCAAGTTTTCTGTGTCTGCTTGCTGCATTCAAGGTAAATAACTGTTCTCTTGTCTCCATTTCCCTTTGTAAATTCGAGAATAACTGTAGAGTTTAATAAGAAAGGTTGCCATTACATTTTGAACATGTTCTGGTCTGCTTAACATAACTTAGAATATCTAGAATCTCTAACGTATGCATGCTTTTCTTTGTACAAAACTGGCATTACATTATTTCTGTTTGATTTTTTAACCTTATGACAGAGCAAATTACCAGCACTAAAGAGGAAAATGTCAGCATGCGTCAAACACTGGATCAGACTCTGTTGGAGATAAACTGCTTGTGAAAAATATCTTATCTGGTTGTAGCCTCCTCAAACTCCATTTGCCATGAGAATCCCCTAAGCAGTAAGGCTTATACTTACAAAAAGATGTCTCAACATGGAATTCTACTAGAAGTACTTGCCACAGGAATGGGAACGGTTCAGCAGTGGCAGTCCAAAGACGAACCATTTGTGTGTGCCATTTTCCAATACAGAGTCACGTGTTTACTTCTGACGTGGTTTTCTGCGGTTTGTGCGCGCACATATTTGCACAGTTTTTGACTCAGGATTTTAAATTCTCATGTTCATTACATTCAAGAATTGAGTTTGTGACTGTAAGGTATACTCATTTTTAGGGTGACATTGCCTTGTATCTTTGCCTAAATACTCTTTTGGTAGCAGATGGTTATTGTGCACAAATGTGTTTTATGTAAAGTTCAGAATTCTTACTTTGTGCCAAAACATTTCCCTCAGTAAGGTTCATTGTTCTTTTCAGAAGATTTCCTAAGTGAGGTACATTGAATCCCTGGGAATCCTTGGGATTCTGTAGGCCAGAATTAAGCATTATTTTTCATTTATTGTGTAAGGGAAAGTGTAATAAAATCCATTTGCTTGAAAGGTTTGGGATATAAACAGTAAGTGTACTTTTTTCCAGATTAATGGAAACTCGAAATTGATGCTTTAATGTGCTTTCTTTGACAGACATAATGTGTACTTGATTTTAAACCTTTGTTTATTATTAATAAATATAAAATAATGCCTCTTTGGAATATTTTCTCTATGTATGTGATATTTAGTTTTAACAACATTTCCTTTATTAAAAGATTTTTAATAAGTACAGCTGAATGATAAAAACTGACTGGATTTTTGAGGGCTGGTGTGTACAAAAAAAGTCAAGGTATAATTATGTTTGTCATATACTTAATGTGTTCTTATATTATGTAAGGCTTGTGAAAAGCCTGTTAGTGGGTTCAAGTACATTTTAACAATTCCTGCAACAAAATAAGTTTCATAGGTGCAGACTGACCATGTAATACTGGAAGTAAAATTTTGAATGGACATCTAAATGATAATCATTTCTTCTTTGCTTATTTCTGACCACCACTCACTTTGCTGTATGTATGGGTAATTTATGTTTTGTATTTGTCTTTTTGTGGGTATGAAGGTTTTTCCCCTCATATTCCAAAACATAAAACATGTAACGATTAAAGTGCCCTGATATATGTTGTTTACTCTTGCACTTCTGGCCTAGGCTGTGACTGAAAAGGATCAAATAAAGGCCAGTTCTTATTCGCATTTAACAGATAATTAAAATCAAAGTCTGAGACTATGTTGCCTTAGACAGCTGTAAACAATGGTTTGGCATATAAAACGAAAAGATGTATTGTAGGGGTATTGGCCTGAAGAGGAAGGATGATGGGAGGGTGTAGAGATACCAAAGAAGTTACCAACTTTATTTCTTCTTTCCAGGTTTAAGGGGGAAAACACTTTTTTTTTTCTGTAGCTCCAGTTAGGTTTAGGAAATCAAGGGGTAAGTGGTGAAGAACAAGGGAACCGAACACAGTTGTCCAGTGCCAGTGGCAGCAAAAAGACCAACGTAATGGGCAGATTGTCTTGCTGTTATTAATAGTGATGCAGTGTAATATCTTTAGAAGAGCAGACATTAAGACAACATATAAATAAACTGCACTTTGCTAAACTGAGTTTGATTTGCATACAGTACAAGTTAGAATTAGTTGACATAATACAAGCTTTTTGATTACTTCTAAATGCACACAGCAGTTTGGCAAGGTTTAGCTGGGTAACTTATACTAAAATCTATGAAAAAAAAGTCATGCCCTGTAATCATTTCCATGTAGTTGAGACCCAAACTTGGAGATATTTACATACTCCCTCGAGATGGTTTCAAAACTTGATTCTGATACTGAAATCACTTAACTATTGCAGATGTATGTAACAAGCCATTCTTCCTTAGTCTTTAATGTACTTGGCTCAGTTAAAGCGGTTACAGCATGCGTTAAAAAGACGTAATTGTAGTTTTCAGTCTGTGGCACAGTGGTTATGCTGAATGTTAAATGAAGCAGTGCACATATGCCAGACCAACAGCCAGCTATTCTAAGTGTTTTAATTAGCCCATTTTGGAAACTTTGAGTTGCCAGTGCTGTGAAATCTAGTTCTTCTATAAACACATCTTTACTTGTGCAGTAGGCTTAGCAGTAAGTGTCCCTTGTCCTAATGTTGTCATCCTGTGTTTTCAGCAGACCTTTTGACTTATTTTACATCATTTTTGGAAACATTTGGGTTACCCTCCTTATGTCAGCAGTGCACTGTTGGAAGCTTTTTGCTCCAAGAGCTGTTACTGGAATGTACGTTTAAACTTTTACAAGCATAGCTAGGAAGAATAAAACAAAGTTTTTAGTAGCGTAGCCAGCTTTAGGCACCAGCAAACTCCATGGTCGCTGGGGGCCCCTTACCACAGCACAATGTCTTATCCTGATATGTTGTAACATGTTTATCAAACTAGCAAAAGCTAGTACAACAATCTTGTATACTTAATAAATCAGGTTGTTAAAAACTTTATATCTCCTTTAAAATTCAAAGATATCTCTGGTTATAGTAACAGTGTTTTTATCAATGAACAGGTTTCACAATACCATTAAATATTTGACCACTGACAATAGTGCCTCTGGCTTAGTTAAATTCTGCTGGGTGGACCTTCTCTCCACCAAAACCAACACCACAGCCGGCTTTAGATACCTGCAATACCTGTGGCTGCAAGGGGGCCCCTTAATCATCGTTGACTGTGTGGGGGCCTCACAAAAGCAGCTGATGGATAGGAAAAATGAGGAAAAAAATGTATCAATGTCCTTATGATGCTCTTAACCTGAGCAGGGCTGTGGAATGACCCTGTTAGGATAAAGCTGGTAATGAACATAAGCAGCAGCAAGATCAGCAGGCCGGAGAGACTAATCTGAGTGCAAACCTTGTATTTTAAGAAGAGCTGATGCTTCCGATCTTCATGGATGTTTATTTCTTTCAGGGAGTTTTATAAACACTGGTAGAACACCAGATATTACAACTCTCTCAACTGCTTTGCAGAAGAATTCAGCACAATTCCAAAAATAATAGCAGAATAAAGGCTCAAAGAGAGGAGCACATATTAAATATTACTCTAATTCACTTAAAGTTAATAGATTAATGCCTTTTGCATCAACATACATTTTTTTGGACAATAAGTGGTATAAAGCTCTGATGTGTGGAGTTATTGACTGACTATATTCCTGAATGATTCATCAGCAAATCAACAATTTTATGAAGGACAGAGCAAAATTATGAGCAAAATCAGGGAAGGTCTGTGAAATCGGAGACTGTGAAAGGTATGTATCACTCTTCACTGAGGTAACTAAAAGTGAATTACCCCTGCTGCTGTTTCATGACTGCTAAACAGCAGTTCCTGATCTGGTGTAGTAGTACCAGTGTTGCACAATGTACTGCTGTTTGCTGAAGTAGGTACAAAACTAGTATTTATGTGGTGAGTGGGTGTGTGCATGTGTGTATTTCTAAAAAATATCACTGATTTTTATCTGTGCATACGCCTAATGATGCCAGGACACATTATTCTTCTGGGTATCAGCAAAAAATGTAGCTAACAAGTAATTATATTTCAAAAGTAATGCATAAAATATATCACAGAACATTTAAACACTCAAGTCTTGTAGCCCTCACTCCCCAGACTGTGTAAATTAATACAGGGGGCTCCCTTAATCATCTTTGACTGTGTGAGAGCCCCACAGAAGCTGTTGCTGGTTCAGTATTAATTTTCTGATTACGCTCATTAACCTGAACAGAGCTGATTCTGTTAGGATAAAAGCTGATCGCCTCTATCAACTGCACCCATTCCAAAACCAGCCCTACTCAGATGTGTGTGTACAGGAAGCTGCATTGTTTGTATTACTTTTCTCACAGACCTCAGAGGTGTACGAAGAAGGTTACTATAGCTTGTGTAGGGGGAGTGTGTACGGTCTAGGAACAACAAAGTTTAATACATTACTGTAATCGTTATTCTTTTCACTTTCCTCACAATCACACTTCAGGCATGTATGCAGGTATCTGCCTTTGACAGTTTGGGTTGAGGAGTGAGGAGGCATGCTATGTATATGTGTGTCAGCACTCACTTGAAACACATGACTGTGACCATATGAACCTCTGCTTTCATCCCAATCTAATACCAGAGGGGATGCATAGGCAGTGACTATCTTTTTTTTGGTGGGAAGGGGTTAGGGAGGCAGGCTGTATTCCCAGATTGCACCTATTTATCCAGACAACAAATGACTTATTACTTTGTTGTGAGCTACTATTTTGTCATCTTTGAATATTGAGCCTGGGTGCAGCTTATTTCTTCCATGAAAGAAAAAGAAAATTATTTTCTTACCATGTTTTTGTTTAGGACACCATTGGATTAAAAGGTTGCGAAGATGCCGTAAAATGCGTCCTAGAACACCTATAACCCTATGGCTTCTTGGGCTCTGGCTTATCCGAGTTGTTTCCTAAATGGTTATTACTGTGTTGACTTGGTCAGGAATGGTATGCTGAAAGGATGCAAAGAAAACTTAAGCTGAACAGCAACACTGAATTACTTTCCTTAATCATAATTTTTGTTCAAGCCATCATTGGATGAAAAGATTATGTAAAAAGAAAATGCACTTTAGACCATATAGGCAACATTTCACCCAAGTCCAGACCTGTACATAAAGTTGCTGCTATTGTGTATCAGCATTGTAACTTAAATGCCAGTAACTGAATATCCCTCTTTGAGATGGGTAAACACAGGATAAGTACATAGGCCTGTTGTACTGTAAGAACTGTAAGAGCACTGTAGCTACAGGTTAGTCTATACATACTATGAAAAACCACAATATCAGCGAATGCAAAAAATCCAGGAAATTTAGTAATACACTCAATACTCCAGCTCCATGGTAGATGCATATTTTTACAGAGTCTGTATGTACTACTCCTAAAAGTTTGCAGCATGGGGGGGGGCCCAAACTTGACATGTGAGTGCCCCCAAAATGCTAACACCAGCCCTGTTTAGTATTTCTCTGCACCTGCATGCATCTTGTGTTGAGTTAACTTGTAGTGCTTTTAAGTGGATTGGACGTAACTTGATGTGAATTATGTTCATTTGTTGTTGCAGAGTTGGTTGCATTTCCAGACTTTCACTTTTTGTAGTAACTTTCAGTTGTAATGTGCACTGTGCATGCTCTTGCCCAAAGAAGTGCAAGATATAGGTCATAAGAGGGATCGTGTGCCTGGAAGAATTAGACATGTAGGGATAATTTTATGTAGCAATGGCAACATCCTAATAGTAGCAGCTCCTCTCGAGACATTTCTGGGTAAATTTAATCACCAACAGAAAGGAGAATCTACCTTTCTGTTAGTAAGAGATGCATATTGCAAATCACTTTGCAGTTAATGTGCCTGAAATCAAGGTGCAGGATTGTCCTAGAATGCAGAATGAGGTCTAGTAAGAAGAGGTGACCTCAAAAATGATCTTATACCTAGAGTTTGGTGAGTAAGTTGTTCACTGAATAATTTATCTCATATGAAGCTCTGTGATGCTGATTAAACTTGGTAATGAAGAGGGTTTCACAACTCGTATCATTCAGTGGACCTTCAAGATGATTTAAGATTAGTTTTCTTGATATGAGGAAAGCTATGAGAAGTCCTGACATAGTGATTTAAAGCTCACTTACATTTTCAGGGATCTTCCCACCATGTCCCACTCACCATATCTTGCCACTTTGCTTATTTTAATTTTATAAATTTCCATTTGATGACCAGGTTATTCTAGCTTTGCTTTCCAGCCTTTTTTCACTGTAGTCTGAGAAAAGCTTTGCAGTAATATATAGACAGAATCCAATATGTGGTATAAATTAATATATGTAGGAGTATAATAGAACACAGGATATATAGCTTTCCAAGTATTAATGGTACTATTGCACTTACTATATGTGTGATCACTGTACCTTTGAGAGTGGTGAATACTCCACAATGTTGTCTAACCTTAGACTTGGTATATATTCTCCTGCGTTCACACTTATAGTTTTGCTTTTCTAAGGATTGATATTATAGTCCACAGAATCTCAACAGGCATGCAGAGTAACTCAGGCTAGTGGACGTTAGCTGAGCATGTCAGAAGTCAATTGCAGATCTGTAATAGATTAATTTTCAGTTCTCTCTCTATCCATTGCAGGGTTAAGGGGGGCCCAAAGCCTGTCAGAGCAGACAGTGTCAAACTGCACTGGACAGAGTACCAGTTTATCACAGGACCTAAATGTATCACATACACCACACACGGATGTACAAGTACCTAGGAATATTTTGAGTATTTAATTTTATTTATTCATTCTTATTCTTAACTGGATTAGTCCCACTAGTACACCTACCAACATGGCTGTGAAACATGCAAGAAACCTGTAGTACATAGTAAAAAGCAGGGGGGGGGACATGGGGGGACATGACAAACTGCACAAAAAGTACCTTGCTGGAGAACTCGACAGATGATCATGCACCATGAAACAAGCAATACTATCCATAGCATTGTTTGTAGTTCATTCACTGTTGTTGTGTCTTTCGGCTTTTCCCGGTTAGGGGTCGCCACAGCGGAATTCCGGTCCGCTAATGATTGGTAGTAGATTTTTATGTGCTGGCTTGCCGGGCCTAACGCACAACCTTCAATGAAGGAACGCCCATTCACGCATGTCGCCACACAGAAGACGCTGTAACTGAGAATCGAACGGGAAACGTCTAACTGTGAGGCGACAATGCTACCGCAGCACCACCACCGCGGGTCATTCACTGTAATCAGCTAAAATGTGATAGCATCAAAGCAATAGTTTTCTTTTGTATTTGAATTCTTTGGGGGGAGCATGGTTTACTGAAGATGATGCATCATTAGGACAATTACTGGGATGAGATTGGGAATTCATAGGCAAATCCATCACCCAAGAATCTTGCAAAATTAAATTCACGTACATGCACATTGTATGTGAATTTCAGTTTGCAAGATTCTGGAGTAGATTTGCCAACACTGCTTCTGCAGTCACGGTTTGTAGTAAATAATGTCAGTGTCATGTCTACAAATCTGTTGTTCAGCAGAGTTTTCTACAGTCGCCATGCCTTTCTGTGGTTTAGCCTTATTTACAGGCAATTAAAAAAAAAAAATTCTGAACTGTGCAAAAACAAAAGTTTATTGTGATTTGAAAAGTGCCCCTCCCCCACAGTTATTCAGTGTTTTTTGGTAATATCTCTGCTAGAAATATCAAAAAAACAGTGTAGAATTTTTCAAAATTGTAGATGAAACATTTTTTAAATGAGTAGTAGTACAATATGCAACATTTTGGAAACAAAACAGATAAAGTAAAGAAGCATTAGGAAAACGCTTCTAAAATGTATGCTTATAGATTTATAGTCCTACAGCATTTTCACTTTGTAATCATTTAGTAGTGTGTGATATTGTAATATAGATGCATACCACTGATTTTTTAAACAAATGTAAAGTAAAAATAAAATTTGTACTAGAAGTTTAGTGTAGGAAACATTTGTGCTAGCAGTGAAATTGCTACTGACTGGTTCATTGCTTGGCAT
Source organism: Protopterus annectens (assembly GCF_019279795.1). Classification (NCBI taxonomy): domain Eukaryota; kingdom Metazoa; phylum Chordata; order Ceratodontiformes; family Protopteridae; genus Protopterus; species Protopterus annectens. The sequence continues at coordinate 1,591,245,461 of NC_056732.1, read as the reverse complement.
TCTGTCAGACATCGCTGACATTCAGCAGATTTTATAATGTGTGGTAGTCGTGATGAACATTAGCTACTTGTTTACTTTAATTACAATCTGGAAATGGGTGACATGTATAAGCATTGGCCCATCTTTTTTCTTCCTTAAGGACTTTAAGGTAGGCAGAACTCTGGTAGCTTGACACCTAAACTTTCTAGTCACTAGATGCCTTTCTTTAATTTTATTTATTCATTCATTCTTTTATTTATTCTTAACTGGATTAGTCCCACTAGGCTAGTTGCCTCTCTTTAGGGGAGTCTCAAGGTGCCATTTATACCATCTCTAATCCTATGCACACAGAAAGACCTCTTCATATCTTTTAAACATGCATCTGTGTGCACACATCTACTCTTTTCAAGGTTACATATTTATTCTTGGGTGGTTTGAAAAGTGCTTTTTCTAATATCTTCCAGGATTTAGAATAGATTTCAGTTTGTTTACCCTCCTGGTAATTTCTGACCTCTTAATTCTTGAAGTTAAGATAATTAGTTTTCTGGTTTTATTTTTCACTTTCTTCTCCCAGTGTTCAACTCTTGTACATTTGCTTTGTCCATTTTCTACAATATTAGTGCTTAGTTAGTAGGTTTTCAGAAGCTGTTCCTTTATCTGAATTTGTTTAGAGTATTTTTCTAGGGTGGGAAAATTCTTCAGCAGTCTGTCTGGAATCTCAGCTTGGCACTTGGCTAATTTCTTTGTATGTGGCTGTTACATTCGAGCTCTTTTCTGTGACACCTGCACTGTTTATAAGAGGTGACCAGGTTGTTGCATAAACTGTGGTCTTGTTAAGGCTTCATAATTTGCTGCTTTTGTGTACATGGCTATGTTGTGTTGATAGTGAGCATATATTTTACCCTTGGTAAATTTTGAGCCACTGTCTTTCTGTTTTCTGGTGATTTGGTACCAAGAATAAATCAGTTTGCTCTTGGTTTTACTGTAAGATATGCAGCTCAATTCAATAAAGTCCTACATGATCCATTTACACAGTAGCATGCCGTTTTGGATTCAGTAAGTGGCTCACACCACCACCCAAACATGGCAAATGCCATGCCATGCTAATTGCAGCATAAGCAGCTGAATTGTATACCAATCAACCAGTCCAACATGGTTGGACCTATTTAACAAGCTATAAAGCAACTGTGTAGACTCAGTGCTGGTTTTCCTTGCGAATTCCAAAACCTATTTTAATAAAGCCATGGAAATGGGTCTACACAGAAATAATGTTAGGGGCTGCTGCTTTAATTCATTTGTATGTACAACAGGCTGACGTCTGTGCTGCTGTTACTACTGCCAGTAGATGTAGGCCAAGAAGAAGAGTTGTCAGCCCCCGTTTAACTTTTCACAACTTACATTATGTAGAAATTGTAGTGCACTACAGGGTGGATAAACACTACAGGAGCTCTGCAACCTCTGTTGTCCTCCTCAGAGCTAGGGCCACCTGAGGACAACCTATCCCAGTGGAGACAAAGGTTTGTGTAGTGCACAGAATCTTAGCTACAGGTACCTTTCTGAAATCAATAGGGAATATGCTGGGGGTGTCACAGGCATCAGCATCCAGGACCCCCCTCCATCAGTTCTTGAATGCTGCACTGCAACATGCCAGTGACTACATATATTTTCCCCATACTCCTGAGGAGATAGCCAGAAATATGCAGGAGTTATACCCTGTAGCACACTATCCTGAAGTACTGGATGCCATAAATTGCACTTGTGTAGACATTAAGGCACCACCCAAGGAACAGGGTAGGCTCTACATAAACAGAAAGGGTTTCCACTTTAACTGCTAGGATTTGTGTAATGCCAAGGGAATTATCTTGAATGTATTTGCTGGCAACCCAGTCAGTTACCACAACTCGCATATTGGGCACACCTCCCAACTGGATCAGCTGTTTGCTGCGGGGGGTATCCCACATGGTCATTTACTTGGGGGGGATGTAGGTTATGCACTGGAACTGTGGGTGATAACATCCATCAAAAATGCGCGCACACACCCACTGAAGAACTCTATAATGAGGCATGCATTCAAACTAGAAATAGTGTGCGTCTTTGGGCTGCTAAAGTCATGGTTCTGGTGCCTGGATAAATCTGGGGGAGCCCTGCAGTACAATCCACAGACATTTACAGAAATATTCACAGTATGTGCCATGCTAACCAACATTATCCTGAGAAAAACGCTTCAGCAGGATCAGCATGGGGAAGGAGCACACATCTCACCACCATTTCCAAGGGCACCACAGCCAAACATGGATGAGGAGTCAGTGGGGGAACCACCAGCTGCTGTGGGTGAAGGCAGTTGTAGGCTTGCTCAATATGCCCTCGCATTGGCTAAGAGACTGTGCATAGCACACTCATTCACCACCCAAGGGCCTAAAACCTTCTTCCTATGCACATACATATTACTAACTTTGATGCCAGGCAACTGTCACAAACCTGTACCTCTCCACGTATTGGCTGTGTACTGTTTGCATCAGTAAGCCCTGAACTAAAACTTTGGCAACTGCTCCATTTACAAGGTAAGCCTTGAACCTGGAGTGTATTGTGTAATATGAATGAATGGCATAACCTTGTATTTCATGACTTGGTATTGAAAGCAAGTAAAAGGTGGGTGATTTGTACAGAAATTATGTTAGTTAAAGTGACAGCAGAGACTTATTTGATGTATGTGTGTCCATTATTTAGTAGTAGGCCTCGGGCATCAAAGATTCACAGTGTCATACCTCTCAAAGTACTGATGATCACTGCATGCCTTCCAGTTTAGCACCATACGCTTGTGCTGGAAAATCATTAAAGATAGAAGTTAGAAAGTAATGCTACACATTGCAGGTTCAGACTAAACCATCACAAGATCATTTACAATAACATTGGGAAATAGTGAGCTATCAGCTGTCTTACTTCCGAAGGCTAGTATAATTCAAAGGTCCAAATACCAGTTCAACACCACAAATGCAGATGTACCTAAGCACTAAGTCAGCTATGTACCGTTAACATCAGACACAACTTATGTATCGCTGAATCCAGAAGTTAGAAAACAGGGATATGGCACAGTTATCACTTGCACTGGGTGTTGTGGGGGAGGGGGGCAGGAAGCCTAGACTGACACAAAAGGTTAGTGAGTATGTAAGAGTAAGAAAAAGTTGCAGGCAGACATTTGGATAAACAAACAAATGGCCAGTGAGACAAAATTAGTTTTAAGCTGCACAGCTGAACCATGCAACTGGTGTGTGTGTGTGTGTGTGTGTGTATCTGTGTCTGTAGAGGTCTTCCAGGTGAAATTGGTGAGTGAGTGCATGAACACAGCCAAGCTTTTTGCTAGCTCTACATATTGGTATGTCAGACAAGTGTGAGCTGTGTGTGGTAGAGGTGGCAGTTCGTTATCATCCCCAACCATGAAAACTAGCTCTGCCAGGAGTTGCACTTGGCACAGTCATTCCACGGTCAGATGCAATGCTGCTACCTGAATTTAACTGATGTCTGCTGGATGAGCTCCCTTCACGGGTGATGCCCAGGACCACAACCCCATGGCCTGCCACATCAGGGTGTGTCTGGACAGCTCACCCACTGATGGAGCAATGGAGGTAATGCCACTATGGCAGCGTAATCAGGCACGGCCATGTTGGCTAACAGCAGATGATGTGGCTGACCACCACCAACAAGGATGCTGTTCCCTTCCCAGCAGAAGTTTCATCACAGACATTTTTTCCATGATAGACTTCCCTCATTCCAACGTGTCATTCGTCTAATCCATTGAATCAGTAACACTTTGAAGGCAGTCATGTATGTCAGCCTGTGCTACATCTACAGTCCTGAGCATTTGTCTGAGCACCTATGGGGACGTGCCTGTGCCTGCATGATGGTCCTAAACATATGTTGAGTGGCATGGGAAGACACACCTGGTTCAGGTGAAGGATGGACAGCAGCCTCTTCTAAGTACCCATAACAACCCTCCTATGTGGTACCTTGAGCTACAGTAACCACACTTCCCTGATTAATTGCCTCTCCCTATCCTGCCCAATATCTGTAGGCTCACTGGAATGGTTGGTCGTAGGCCTACTGACTGTGTCTGATGGAATTGCAGGGGCTGGCTGTATGTCCGCTTCGGTGTCGGATTCAACCTCTGCACCCCCCGACTGTGCCTCTATTTTGGCCACCATCATCAGTCTGCTGATGCACTGAAATCAGGTGATATAGGTCCCACACTTTCATTGTCAGGATCACCTGTGATAAGCAACAAACACAGGAAAAAATTAATACCTACACTACTATAGTCCAGTATATACTAAAACTAACAGTAGTGCCACTATTACAGACAGTTCAGCGGTACACACAACAGGCCTAACATCAACATGACGCACTACAATATTTCTTTAAATTGCTCAACAGTACTGACATCAGAATGTTTGGCTTACCATCTGCAAATGAGATTCTTCTCTGCAAACCAGGTGGTCCTGGAAGAAGTTAAGCAAAGTGCAAGGGCAACATAATCACAATTAATAGTAACACAGGGGAGTAATACTTAATCTCTATCAACTATATACTTTCAATAAGAACTTGGCTGACAACTCCAACCTAAGCTAATCAATCAATGTGTTAACTGTAGCAATCTTCAACCCCCCCCCCAAAAAAAAAAAATCTTGTGGCACAGAGGTGACATATTGATTTCAGTTGTTTTACTGTACAACAGTATTCAACTGTTGAGATACCAAAACCTACTTGCAACCTCCTCCTGAGCCATACTGTCCCTGACGCTGTTGTACCAATGTCCAGTAAATGGCTGTTCTGCACTTTCCTGGGAGCTGTTTGGATCCCTGACAGTGGCCAGGAACTCTTCATTTGGTGTTATCGGTGGCTCCATGGCAGGCCCTCTCCCATAACCATCTGATCATGGCCCACTGCAGCTGCTCTCCTATATGCAGATGTGATCATGTCAGTGGCCCTATGGCTCAACTGCCCATATATGCCCTGCTGTGCCCACCCACAGCATTGACATCATCCACAATCTGCCACCAGATTTGCATTCTACATGCCATATCTCCCCATCCACTTTCAGGTAGAAAGGCACCATGTTGCCTAAAGGCCCCCACTATCCAGTGATTTTCAGCATCAATGAAGGGTGGTGTCAAGAGGATTGACATGCCTGGGTGACATACTCCTAGGTGTCCTAAAAGACAACAGAAGGATAATAAACATAAGTATCACATAACTGCAAAATAACTGTTCCCAGATAAAACAGAAATTTTAGCCTCTCAGTATTACCTGCTGGAGAAAAATAAAGCAATCTAGAGATGTGAAATACAAACTGGCTAGATGCAACAAAATGAGAGTAACAATAGCAGCATATCCTCCTTTGTGCCATAACAGTATTGCAGCTTTATCCCCCCCCCCCCTAAAAAAAAAAAAATAGAATAGGCAAATGAGACATTTTGCTAACAATTTTTGAAGTGCTGTCAAAGGAACCACCTCTGAAACATTTGTATATATTTATCACAAAGCATTCCATTTTCATGTATTGGCAATCATGTATACCTGTGAAATGCCTTGACAAACATGGCCATGGCCCCAGTACACTTATAACTAATGCATACAGATAAAAGTATAAAAGCCTGTGTGTCAGATTTTTCTTAATTGCATTCCAGCATATGCAGTATGTAGCTGACAAAAATGTAAGCATAACTTCTGAAGTTCAGTAAACCTCTTTGCAGGTATATCCCAAAGTAATAGCATGTGTTCAGTCTTCTCATAAATGTCTCCTCACCAACCTTTTGCCTAGCTAAACATTTACCTTCTTATATGGTGTAGATTCAGGGTTGATAGCACTGTTAAGATGCAAATGAGGTGTAAATTGATTACAACTGCTGAATCCCAAATACTTAGGATCTGTGTAGGAGATGTAAACATAGTGCAGGCACTTCCTCAGTGTTTGTTTTTAATGGATTGCAACTGTGATTTACTGTTTAGGAGAAGGAAAACACCACTGCAGGCTGCCTGACGTCCAGTGGGTGTGTCAGGTTAGCTCTAAAAAGTGTTAGATGTAAGGTTGGAAATGTAAGCAAGCAGCACAAATTTCATAAGTTGTGTTCATTAACAATCCAACCTGCCCTTCATTTGTTGGCAACTGCATATGATATTTCCATCCAACCTGCCCTTCATTTGTTGGCAACTGCATATGATATTTCCATTTAATATCTCACATTTCAAGGCCAATGACATAGAATGGCTTACACAATGCATGTTTCAGATTACTGGTTAGATGAATGAAGAATGACCAACAAACAGAGCCATATATTTGCAAGCAATAATCATAACACGTGTAATCACCAAGTGCACTACATCCAAATATAATGTGCAAATAGTTGTATGGTTTCATTATTACTGTAGATGATGATGCAGTTGGTTTACAGAATGATTTCAGCTCCTTGCTGCAGAAGTGTGTATGTGGCAAAGAGGGATAAGGCACCTAGCCTATGTTCTGAAAGCTCATTGAAGTGAGGGTTCAAATCCATATCTCTGTAGACATATTTGATGTGAACCATCAGTTTATAGTGTGCATGTCCTAGATTGATTTTACTAATTTCAGCTACTTGTCCCTTTGTCTTTTTTCCCTTTTTCTGTCTTGGTTTTTTAATTTTTTTTTTAATGGCCAGGCCAGTGTTTGTGACATGCAGCAGTTTTACTTCAATCATAGGAACGTAGAAAATTACTTGTTTGGCTGTGCTTATCTTGTTTTTGCGAAGCATGGCAGTGCACAAACTGGATAATTAGACAACCCAGGAAGCAGACAGGATCCAGACAGCCAAAAATAGAAATGAGATTCATTCAATTCTATTGGACAGAGCATAAACCCGCTAAGCAAAGTTCTGCGGTGATTAACAGTGAGACCTTAATTAGTAAATTAGGGAATGTCATGTAGCTAGTCTTTTGGCAGCAGGTGTAAGGCTGGAATACAGAAGGCCCTGGGTTCTAGTACAGGGTGTGTAAACTTTTTTTTTTTTTTAAACTGTTGTGACATTGCAGTTTATAACAATGAACTGAAACATAGACAAATGTTATTTCAACTTTCTTATTGCAACAGGTGTAAGTGTAGCACTGCCATACATGCAGTCTCAGATTCTAATACAGGATATTCCATACACTTTTACTGTTCCACTTCCCATTAAATTCACTCTCACAACACTTTATATAGTGGAGCTGATGTGTATGAAGGATGAGACACTGTTGTAGTGTTATCAGTTGTACGACTGAATCTATACTGTGTACTGTTACTATCTGGACTTGCATGTCCTTCACATTTGCGTAAGACACATAAACAGCTACCTCTGTATCCAGTAATGTTGTCAGGTGGCACACATGTGTAATAGCTCATACTGTATGATATCTGATTGTGTCTGAGCAGCACTTTTGTGCCAAAGATGGAAAATCAATGCTGTAGAAGAAAATGTCACTTATGCTTAGGTTTGAATTCCACAGTGTAAAAATAATTTTTCTCAGTGTATAAAGGTAAAAAACAAATGTGCAAAATCATTACATTTATACCCCCCAGTGCATGTCTTCAAACCTAACTCATCTAACAGTTCCCTTCCAATTTCCAATATACATCAGTAGACGCACCTGAAACTAAGGCCAAGTGTCAGATTAACCTTGCAATTATTTAATTCCTCATTACTTGGCACTGTTGCTCTCTGCTTACCATCACTCAAACACGTTGCTCGAGTGTGCACACTCCAGTAAATGTGATAACTGGAATTGGCAGGAACTGAAATTTGGACAGGACTAAGCCTCACAGAAAATCTGAACAGCTGCTAGTTGGCTTTGCTGCAGGGGCAGAGGAGAAGGCCATCTCAAAGCAAACCATTTCCAAATGGCTAGCCCATTGCATTCATTTCTGCTACAAGCACCATGGAAAATCTACCCCACAGGGGATAAGATCATAATCCACCAAGGGCTGCATCTACCCCTGCAGCTTTTCTCAGAGGAGGTCCCTACTAGGGACATCCTAGAAGCTGCTACCTGGAGTGCTGTACATACTTTCACCAAGCATTACCACATGCCAATTTTTTTCCAAATCTAGAGCTGGTTTTGCCACTGCAGTCTTAGCTGGACCTAATGCTCCTTAACTTCCTAAGGTTTAGGAATCTACCCAAATTTGATGACTGCAGCAGTGAAACAGAAGAACATAATACAGTTGTGCACACTTGCCACAAATGTAGATGTTTGAGTGTATTCACTGATGTTCATCGTGTTTCACTGTTGCAGTCCTTACTCTTGGGTTATCCTGCTGGCAGGCTACCCGCAGTCGGCCTGAATTCCAAAGTCCTGGTCCAGCATCTGTTGCTGTCGCCTCTTCTCTGACATCAGTGCGCCAGAGGTATAAAAGATGCAGCCGATGCCATTTTCTTCAGTCTTTCTTGCCGCATGGTGCCCGAAGCAAAAGCAGTTCGCAAGTGCCGGTCGGCCGACTCCTGAGTTTTTCAAATCCGAATTTCAGAACCGAAGTCTTCATTAAAGCTAAGAACCCCATTGGGGAAACTTTTTTCTTGCTCCAGACCAATGTCAGAAAAAGTTAACAATTGTATTTCTTGTGGGAAGCAAATACCTCATAAGGATTTTCACTCTTACTGTATTCCTTGCCTAGACCCTGACCACAATGTTGCTAGATTTAACCAACGCACTATTAAGCATCTGTTCGATTTTGCATTTCATTATTTTGGCCGAAGATTTAATTATATAATGCTGTCGGAACAGCTGACAACCAGAGTTTACAAAAAACACAAGGAAAAGGATAGGCATCTGAGGTCCAAAACCGATGAGGCCTCCGTTAGGCAAGTCACCGGTTCTCAGTGAGGCGCTTTCGCAGCCCCTGGCACCCGCTACCTCAGAGCCACAGGCCGCTTCCGACTCCCATGTGGAGCCGACTGGGCCCCTGGATACTCAAGGGATTAGACACTCGGAAATCATTCCCTCAGATGGGTCCGGAGCCGCTGAGCATGCATCAGCTTCTGAGGGTGTTTTCAGACCTACACAGTTATATGTTAAACCATCTTCAGCTTCAAAGACAGACTAAAGCATCTCTAAAGACAAAGAAACAAGTACAGCATTCTCATACTCAAGACTTCCATGCCTAAAAAAACAGATGCTTAAAATGGCCGAAGACCTAATTACTTTGATCAGGGGTTCCCATCCCCCTCCTGATAATAGGCCTAGGCAAGAGACAGAATATGATTCGTCTGATCAGGTTTCTATTTCCTCTGATTCCTCTTCTGAACCGGATTATTCTATTCCTCCCTATGAGGACACTGATAATGAAGGATCCATTCCTTCAGCCTCTCCTCCTGAGGATTATTCTTTTGGGGAAACCCTGCATACCATGGGGGAGCATTTCCATTGGTAGAGCCAAGATTACTCTGAATCTAAGAAAAGGCTCAGACTTTCTGCTACTTCCTCAGCACAGACCTATTGCTATTCCACCTGTTCTAGACATTGCAGATGTATTTTCAGAGTCCGGCCTGTCCCCTGACTCTTTACCCCCTGCACCTGCTAATCCAGCCAGATACTACAGGGTCCCGGATTCTCATAAATTCCTATATAAAAACCCCGCTGCTGACCCAGCAACTATATCTCAGGGTCCGAAAGGGGTCAAAGCTTCCACTGCAAAAAACCCTGTCCCCTCTGATAGGGATTCTAGGGCACTGGACAGATGGGGGAAACAAGTTTACACTTCTGCTACCTTGGCTGTAAGGGCTTTAAATTGTCAGTTTCATATGCTTAAATATCAGCAATACTTAAATTTCACTGCTTAAACAGAAAATGTTGACATTCTGAATGTTCAGAGAACAAGGAAATGCAGGATTTATTGCATGCAGCTGAACAAGTGGGAAAGCATACTTTGCAATGTGGTTATGAATCACTGGAGGTCTCTTGCAGGGCCGCTGTTAGAGGTTCTGTTATTAGAATGCATGCTTTGTTAAAGGAACATAATCTGCCTGATCATGTTAAAGCAAAATTATTAGATGCCCCATTACAGCATGATACTTTGGTGCTAAAGCAGAAGAGGTGTTGAAGAAAATGGAAGATAAAGCGAAATCCATGCAGACAGTTAAGGATTTCTTACAGGTACAACCACCCAGATATAGCAGGAACTGGCCTTCTAAAACAGACCACAAAGAGGCAGATCTTAGCCCCAAAGTTCATACAGGCCTAAACAATGGGGTGCTCCTACCTCCAAAAGTGGAGAAGACAAATCACAACCTTACAGGAAACAGTCCCAATGACTTTCCTCTGCCAGATCCAAGCACTTTTCTTTTGGCAGCCCCCTTTGGGGGAAAACTAGTACTTTTTTCATCAAATTGGCAAATGGTTACCCAAGACAAATGGGTCTTGAACATAGTGTCCCAAGGCTACAGGTTCCATTTTCACACCGTACCAAGGGCAAAAGTTATGCCAGACCTGCCACACAATCAATGGGCAGAGGCACAAAAGCAAATTGCAGCCCTCATGGACATGAGGGCCATTCAACAAGTACCACAACAAGAGCAGGGGCAAGGATTTTACTCCAGACTTTTCTTAGTGCCCAGAAAGGACAAAACCTGGAGACCAATACTGAACCTGTCTATACTAAACATGTTTCTGGAGGTTCCAAAATTCAAGATGTTGACTCTACAGCAGCTACTGCCCATGCTGGGCAAGAAGGCTTGGCTCGTAACTTTGGACCTAAAAGAGGCATACCTGCATGTCCCAATTAGACAATCTTGCAGAAGATACCTCAGATTCATAGCTAGCTCAATGCACTACCAATTCTCTGCACTGCCCTTTGGCTCATCTACTGCGCCCAGGGTCTTCACAAAATGCCTGGCACTGGTAATTGCATTTTGCAGACGAGGAATTCAAATATATCCCTACTTGGATGACCGCCTTATTCAAGCAGAGAACAAAGACATTCTTCTAAAGCATCTGGCATTTGTAAAAAGATTACTAATTTGCCTAGGGTACACAGTAAATGAAAAGAAATCAAAACTAGTACCCTCTCGAGATAATATTCCTGGGTACAAGCTTAAATACAACTGCCCAGATGGCTTATCTCACGCCAGACAAACAAAAGCAACTGACTTCTTCAAAAAGTTGACAACAAAGACCCAGTTATCTGCAAGGAAAATCCTGCAGGCCTTGGGTTTCATGGCATTAATTCCATATGCCAGACTGCATATGAAGAAACTACAATTGTATCTAAAAAGTGTTTGGACTCAGCATTGCCACAGCCTGGAGACAGTAATTACTCTCGTTCCCTGCCTGCAACAGGAGTTTCGATGATGGGCACAGGCCTGTCACCACAACAAGGGTCTGCCATTCACTTTACCAACAGCCAGACAGACACTGACAACGGATGCATCAGATAATGCCTGGAAGGCCCATATGGCAGGAAAATGTATTCAGGGCACATGGCCTGCAAGTCAGATGCATCTTCACATCAATCAAAAAGAGATGCTAGCTGTTCAGACTGCCCTGACAGCTTTCAAGGATCTACTTCATCCAGGACAGCTACTGATAGACAATATTACGGTCATGTGGTAGATAAGCAGGGAGGTACACATTCCTACCCCCTCTGCAGACTAGCAATGACCTTATGGGACACAGCATTGACTTATCAAGTTCACCTGCAAGCACAATTCCTGCCAGGAAAAACAAATACTCTGGCAGACGAACTAAGCAGAAACCTCATGGATCCCCACGAGTGGAAACTGGATCCACAAGTCTATGGGGATGCCCAGACATGGATCTATTTGCCTCCCCTCGCAACTGCCAACTACAGAGATTGTGCACAAGGATTTATGGAAAGTGGACGTGCTAGCCTTCAGCTGGAAAAATCTAACAGTATATGCCTTTCCTCCACTGCCTCTCCGTCCCAGGGTACTCCTAAAGGTCAGACAAGAGAAGCCAAAAATGATACTGATTACACCAGTCTAGCCATGCCAGCACTGGTACCCAATCCTAAAAAGCTTGTCTCAAGGTCCAGCATGGATATTGCCTCAACCTCACTTGCTGACCCAACAAAACAATCAGATCCTGCACAGCCAACTCAGGACCTTAAATCTGGCAGCATGGCAGATAATGTAGCCATTCAGAACACTCCTTTCAAAAGCTGTTATGGATGTTATCTTGGAGGCCAGGAGGCCCAGTAACAGAAAATCTTATGCAGAAAAATGGAAGAGATTCTGTGCTTGGAACCAGGAACAAGGCATTGACACGTATGTACCAAATATCCGTCAGATTTTACAATACCTAACTGAGATGCTGGACACAAAGGCCTTTCCTTTTCATCAATTAAGATTCATGCCTCTGCCACTTCAGCCCATTACAATACGGAACCACTATCTTTTCTCATCCTTTAAGGCAGTAACTCTGAGGGGCCAAAAGTATCAGGCCTCCAAGGAGAGCACCAATTCCGGCATGGGACCTCAATTATGTCTTGGAAAAACTCACACTGCCTCCTTTTGAGCCAGCCTCAACAGCTGATATAAAATTCTTATCCTGGTAAACAGCTCTGCTCCTAGCAATAACCTCTGCAAGACGAGTCTCTGAGTTACAAGCACTCATGACTGTACAATCTTTTATCATTTTTCATCCAGACAGGGTTTCTCTGAGGACAAACCCAACATTTATGCCTAAGGTAGTGTCCAGTGTGGCCCTCAACCAAACCATTCACTTGCCTACCTTTTATCCAAACCCACAGAACAAGGGTGAGAAAATTCTGCATTCTTTGGACATACACAGGCAGCTATGCTTCTACTTGGACAGAACTAAAGCTTTCAGAAAGACTGAGCAGCTTTGTGTCATGCTGCAGGATCACAAGGAAAGGCCATCTCAAAACAGACCATTTCTAAATGGGTAGGCCATTGCATCTGTTTCTGCTATTCTCAGCATGGCAAATCCGTGCCTAAGGGCATTAGGCCTCATTCTACCAGAGCAGCAGCCACTTTAGCAGTCTTACTCAGAGTACCAACCAAAGACATCTTAGAGGCTGCAACTTGGAGTTCAGTGCACACTTTTACAAATCACTACCACTTACCTCTCTACTCTAAATCCAGAGCAGACTTTGCCACTGCAGTTCTACAGGGCCTGATGGCCTCCCCTAATCCTATTTAGCCCAGCCACCATCCTCAGCTTTGGGATTCAACCCAAGAGTAATGACTGCAACAGTGAAACACGATGAACATAGTACAGTTGTGTACCTACCATAAATGTAGATGTTAGAGTGTATTCACTGTTGCAGTCCAGGTTACCCTCCCACTGTCCCACTTTCTTTTGCTGGGGTTTATCTGTACTTCTCTCTTCTCTACAACATATGTGGTGTATTTGCTGGTAGATGAAGGAAATGTTTCTTTACTGCATGTATGTTTATTGGCATAATATATTTAGCGTACCCTTTTGGGGGCATCTGACATCTGGGGCAAGAAAAACTGAAGAAAATGACATCAGCTGCATCTTTTATACCCCTGGCGCACTGACGTCAGGAAAGAGGTGACAGCAACCGACGCTGGACCAGGACTTTGGAATTCAGGCCGACTGCGGGTAGCCTGCCAGCAGGATAACCCAAGAGTAATGACTGCAACAGTGAATACACTCTACATTTGTGGTAGGTACACTGTACTTTGTAGTCCTGGTTACCCTCCCTCCAGCCTCCCCTGACTTCTCTTGGCTCTACCTTTCCTTCTTGTTTGGTATATGTAAAATTTTTCTGGTGTATTTGCTTCTGGTTGGAGGTGTACCTTAACACATAATTGCTTCCCATTGTGGGGGCACCTGACATTTGGGGCAAGAAAAACTGATGTAATGGTGTCTGCTGCATGTTTTTATACCCCTGATGACCTGGTGTCATGGAAGAGGTGACAGCATCCATTGCAGGAATCCAAAGACTCTGGTATTCAGGCTGGCTGAGGGCTACCTGCAGGCAGATAACCCAAATGTGATGACTGCAACAATGAATGCACTCAAACATCTACATTTATGGTAAGTGTACACAACTGTACTTTCTGCAGCTATCTGCAGGAAGTGGGTGGGGGTTATGTTGTCAGCCAAAGGAGAACAAGGTTTAAGTTTTGAGAGTAAAGATTTTATATAGTTTGTAGGTACTGTTTTGAGGGTGAAAGAGGGAGATTTGGTGAAGTAGAATTGGAGAAGTTGTTAGCATTGTTTGTAGAGGGGAAAGAGGTAACCATGTTAGAGTCAATAAAGTGGGTGTTGAAAATGCCAGCAGTTTCTTCTTTTGTGTTATTTGGGTAGGAGTTGGGGAGAGTTTCCAGGGTGCAAAATGTGATTGAGTTTGAGAATGTTGTGGGGTGAGACTTTTGGGTAGATGAGAGGTTGGTGAAGAAGTCCTTTTTTTCTTTGTGGATATGTTTTTTTGACCAGGTTTCTGAGTTCTTTATAGGTTTGTAAATGAGTGGAAGTTTTGGAGTTTTTCCATAATTTCCACATCCTGCCTCTGTTTTTCATTAGGGTAGGAGATATATTAAATTTGATTCTGACTGTGCGCAGAGGGACTAGAGAGTTTAGGAAGGGAGAGGTGAAAGAATGGACAGTTTCGTCAAGGGGAGAGTGGTTAGATCTGACCAGTTAACTCGGGAGAGGAGGTCTTTGAAGGTGTCCGGGCAGAAGGTGGAGAGTTTGCGAGAGGTTATGTACTTGTGGGGCCTTATGAGGTGAGGGGTATTTTTGATGACTCTTACAGGTGAGTGATCACTGGGAGAGCATTAGGTAGGGTCTCATGATTATCGTATTTTGGGGATGGAATACGTAAGATCCAATCTAGGAGAGAGCTAATGAGATGGGATTTATTGGCAAGAGTGAGTGTAGAGATTAGTTGTACAAAGCCCTGCGAGTTGATGAAAGATGTTGAGTTGGATGCTTGAAGGGAGAGCCAGTCAATATTTACATCCCAAACGATAACAAACAAGATGTTAGAGAAGGGGCATGGCAACCACTATTGGAAAAACATGAATTAGAATGGCAATTGAGACTAAATTCCAACAATTGGCCGGGTATGAATAATCATGTTTCCATTAGTAGCATTTTAAAATTAAAAACTTTATCAAGATAGACTAGTTTTATATAAGAATATCAAAAATATATATTATTGTTACTGTTTGGTTTGTATCTCGTATAATTATGTGTTTTTATAGTAATTTATAACTTCACAAGTTTATCATTCTTATACATTTATATTTATTATATAATTTTAAAACTTGTATACATATATATATTATAGTTTAGGTATGAGATTTAGTTATTTAGAGTTATCAGATGTATTATAATATACAGTATCATATATACTTATTAAATTATAGATTTATTATAACGTTTAGGTTAATGAACTCAACATTAGAGAACATTGTTTAAGTTTCCTCATAGGTTTTAGAATGTCATTGTTCCCTGTTTGTTTATGATCCATTCCTGTTATGCTCCTTTTAGTTCAGTAGTGCAGTGGTTAAAAAACATGCCTCATTAGTTATTTAATTGATGGTATTCAAGTATTTATATTTAATTGAATTGCTGGCCACTGTTACTGTTTTGAAAAAGTTTGGCATGAGCCAAACTAAAGCTCATGTGAAGGAGATTCTGTTTTATTTACCCTTTAATAAATGTTACTATCTGGTTTTAAAGGGTGTCTATTTGCGATTATCTGTGGATTTACTACACTCAGCGACCAGTCCCATTGTGCTTGTTACTTTTCTAATATTTACATCCCCAAGGAGAATGGTTTCATGATGGATGGTTTCAGAGAGATGGGAGAGAATGTTTTCCAGAATGGTAATGTTCTCTCCAGGGGAAATATAGATAGCTGCAGCAGTAATAGTAGTGTAGTTGTTGAGTTTAAAGTTGGCCAGTAGAAATTCAGCTGGAGAGGAGGGAGTAGGTTTATTAGGGCTTAAGGGAGTGAGATGGTCAGAATAGACAATAGCCACTCCTCCACCCTTTTTCTTTTGTTTGTCAAGTCTAAGGATGTTATAGCCAGGTGGGAGGATATCACTGTCTTGGTTGTGTGGTTTCAACCATGTTTCTGTTGGGGTGATTATATCAGGGGTGGTTTGCCATCTAGACATGGAATTCGCTAACTTTCTTAACAGTTCTAAGATTTAGAAAGTAGAGGGATACCTGTTTTTTACAGGAGTGTGGTAGGAAGTGTTTGTTGGGTTAATTTGTATGACGGGGTAGTGCTGTAGGGACCACGGCTTGGATGAATATCACCTGACAGAAGTAGAGATCTATGGAGGGGAAATTGTTTGATTAGAATGTGCTTTATTTTTTCAGTTTATGAGGTGGAAAGGAAAAGAGGTAACATGATTTTTGGGAGGGGGTGTTGGGAAGGATGGATGAGCATATGGGGAAGTATTGCTGGGGCTTTATGAAAGAGTTATTTTTTGTATTTGCCTGGTGGAAATGTAGTGTAGTTAGATGCAAGTGATAGGAGGTGAGTGTGTAGCGAAGAAGTATGAGTGGTAGGAAGAGAAAGGTTTGAGGTTTGAAAGGCTTGATGGGAGGTAAGAAGGATAGAAAGATAAGAGGGAGGTGGAGTATAAGGTTAGTGGGAGGGAGTAGAGGGATGGCTTAGGAGGACAAGAGATAATGGTAGAGTTGTAACAAGAGTGTAGATGTTCTTCGTGTTTCACTGTTGCAGTCATCACATTTGGGTTATCTGCCTGCAGGTAGCCCTCAGCCGTCTGAATACCAGAGTCTTCAGAATTCTGTGTTGGATGCTGTCTCTTCTTTCTTGACGTCCGGTCGTCAGGGGTATAAAACATGCAGCCAACGCAATTACATCCGTCTTTCTTGCCGTGTGGTGCCTGAAGCAGAAGCAGTTCGCAAGTGCCAGTCGCCCGACTCCTGAAATTTTCATTTTCAAGTTTCAGACCGAAAGTCTTCAAAAAAGATAAGTACCCCATTGGGAATCCTTTTTCTTGCTCTAACCGATGTCAGTAAAAGTTAACAATTGTCTTACCTGTGGAAAGCAAATACCTCATAGAGATTTTCATTCTTGCTGCATCCCCTGTTTAGGCCAAGACCACGATGTCCCTCACTGTCGGTTTTGTGTCTTGTTCAACGCCCAAAGTATTTATTGCCAGGCTATTTTTGCAGGCAATTACTTTCGTATTTGATCTGTGTACTCTGAAATGGCTTCGTTAAGCCATCCGACTATCGATCTTCTAAAAAAATGTAAGGATAAAGACGGAGACAGACCGCATAGTTCCAAAACGGCTGACCACGCTTCTGTTAAGTTAGTTGCCAGTCCACCGGTACTCAGTGAGGCACTTTTGCAGCCCCTGATACCCGCTACTTCAGATTCGCAGCCCTCTACTGAGACCCATTTGGAGTATGCCGCGAGATGCTTCTTCGACTATGGAACCTGCAGATGTCTACCTTGGATTGGTCGGTAGCCGTTGTGCAGGCAATGGTTTCTGGGAGTGTATTTAGCTTACAGACATTCATATTAAACCGACGCCATCATTTTCATCCAGGCCAAAAACTCTCACTACGCCTAGAAAACCGATGACCAAACCACAGGCTCAGGCCCATATGCCTCAAAAACAAATGCTTAGAATGGCTGAAGACCTTATTACCTTAATTAGGGGAAGCCAGCCTTCCCCCTCTAAGAGACCTAGAACTGATTTCCTTTCTGATTCTTTTGATCAGGAATCTGATATTTCTGCTCCTTCTGATTACCAGGATTTGCCTATACCTACCTATGAAGGACTCGGATGCAGAGGATTCCATTCCCTCTGCTTCCCCTCCAGAAGGTGTTTCTTTTGGTGAAATTTTGCATACTTTTAGGGAGCATTTCCGCTGGGAAAGCCAGGATTACTGTGAGTCCAAAAAGAGACTTAGGGAATTCTTACTCCTACCTCAACACAGGCCTTTAGCTATCCCTCCTGTTCTGTTGCTTGTAGATGATGCTTTCATGGAATCTAGCTTTACCCCATACACTTTACCTCCAGCTCCCAGAAAACCTGACAGGTACTACAGCGTACCTGACTCTCACAAGTTCCTCTTCAAGAATCCTTTTGTATATCCAGAGACCATTTCCCAAGGACCAAAAGGCATTAAAGCTACTGCTGCCAAAAATCCTACCCATTCTGATAGAGATTCTAGAGCCTTGGACAAATAGGGTAAGAAGGTATACACTTCTGCTATGTTAACCATTAGGGCTTTAAATTGCCAGTTTCATAAGTATCAGCAGCATATTATGGGACTACTTAGACAGAAAATGATGTTGATTCCTGACTGTGCTGAACACAAAGAATTGCAAGAACTAATGCATTCTGCAGAACAAGTTGGTAAACATACTTTGCAATGTGGTTTTGATGCTTTAGAAGCATCTTGCAGGGCTGCTGTCACTGGGTCTGTACTTAGAAGGCATGCTTTGCTTAAGGAACAAAACTTGCCAGATCATGTTAAAGCTAAATTACTGGATGCTCCCTTAAACCAAGACCGCCTTTTTGGCAACAAAGCAGAAGTCCTCAAAAGGAAGGAGGAAAAAGCTAAATCTATGCAAACTGTTAAAGATTTCCTACAAGTACAGCCTCCCAGATTCAGTAGTCATTGGTCTTCAAAGAACTGGTCCTTTCCAGTTCCTTCCAGGCCTTCTCAGTCCAAACCCAGGAACAGCAGACCACCTAGGCTACAGTCTCAGACTATGCACAGATCTAAGCAGTGGGGGGCTCCCACTTCCAGATCAGGGAATAGTAAGCCACCCCCCTACGGAAAAATTGTACAATGACTTAACCTTAAACCTTCCAAGCCCTGCTCAACTACCTGCTCCCTTAGGAGGAAAGCTCGTCATGCATGCAAAAAACTGGGAACTCGTTACCCAGGGCAAATGGGTTTTGAACATAGTTTTCCAAGGATACATATTCCACTTCCACACACTACCAATCCCAAATGGTTGGCCAGACCTACCCCCAAATCATTGAGCAGAGGCCCAACAGCAGGTTCTCTCTCTTCTCAGTATCAGGGTTATTCAACCTGTCCCAGCAGAACAAAGGGGACAAGGTTTTTATTCAAGACTTTTTCTGGTACCCAGAAAAGACGACAACTGGCGTCCTATCCTGGACCTCTCTATTCTCAACACCTTTCTGGTGGTTCCAAAATTCAAAATGCTAATCTTCAACAGCATCCTTTGCTAGCCAAGAATGCCTGGCTGGCAACCGTAGACTTAAAGGACGCTTACCTGCACATCCCAATAAGAGGATCCTGCAGACAATACCTACATTTCAGAATGGGCTCCATGCACTTTCAGTTCTCTGCACATCCCTTTGGCTTATCTACTGTGCCCAGGGTATTCAGAAAGTGTCTAGCTCCAGCTATTGCATTTTGCAGGCAGAAAAATATTCAAATTACCCATACTTCGACGATGGTCTGATTCAGGCAGAAAGCCAGGACTTGCTATTACAACACCTGGCGTTCATAAAGAAACTTCTAACCTCAGTGGGTACACCATCAATGAAAAGAAATCTTACCTGGTACCCTGCCAACAGATTGTATTCCTGGGAGCAAGCTTGAACACAGCTTCCCAGATGACATTCCTCACTCTGGAGAAACAAGTTTATTTGACAACCTACTTCAAACTATTGGCCACAAAACCCCAGCTATCTGCAAGGAAAATACTGCAATCTCTGGGGTTCATGGCCTCTTGCATTCTTTTAATTCCATATGCAAGACTGCATATGAGGAACCTCCAAAGGTACCTAAAAAGCCTTTGGTGTCAACATTCTCAGGACCTGGAAACAATGATTTCTATCATTCCTTGTATAAAACAGGTCCTCTGGTGGGTAGAGGCCTGCTACCACAACAAGGGACTCCCTTTCACTGTACCCCCGCTGCCCATACCCTAACAGATGCATCAGACTATACATGGGGGGCTCACATGGCAGGGCAGTGCATTCATGGCAAATGGAACCTGAGACAGATGCACCTGCATATCCATCAAAAAATTTTATTGGTAAAGCAGACAATACCACAGTTATGTGGTACATAAATAAGCAGGGAGGAACCCACTCGTACCCTCTCTGCAGACTAGCCATGGCTCTCTGGGACACAGCCTTGAGCTACCAAGTACACCTACAAGCACAATTCTTGCCAGGCAAACTAAATTCACTGGCAGACGACTTAAGCAGAAATCTCATGGACCCACACGAATCAAAACTAGAACCCAAAATATTCAACCTCTTGAGGAGCAAATGGGGACTCCAGTGGTAGACCTGCTTGCCTCCCCTCAGAACTACCAATTGAACAAATTCTGCACAAGAACTCCCCACAGTCAAGCTTGGAAAGTGGATGCCCTGTCCTTTACCTGTGAAAGCCTTGCAGTTTATGCCTTTCCCCTCTCTGCCTCTCATCTCAAAGGTTCTACTAATGATCAAACAGGACAAGCAAAGGACAATACTGATTGCACCAGACTAGTCACATCAGCACTGGTGGTACCCCCTCTTGTGCAGTATGACACTGCTACAACCATGGCACCTGCCTCCGATTCTTTCCCTGCTGTCCCAGCAGGCGTGCCAGATTCTGCACCCTCAGCTTCAAACCCTGAACCTTGCAGCCTGGCTAATTCCTTGAGATCTCCTCTAGCATTCCTCAGTAAACAGGTACTGGATGTCATTCTGGAGGTAAGGAGGCCTAGTACTAGAAAATCCTATGCTGAATAGTGGAAACGATACTGTTCCTGGAGCCAGGCTCAGGGGATGGACACAACGGTGCCCAGCTTACCTCATATTCTACAGTACTTAACAGAAATGCTCCTCAAGGGCCTGTCCTTCTCGTAAATTAAAATTCATGCCTCTGCCATTTTAGCACATTATTATACTGAGCCACCCCTCTTCTCTCTCCTCTTGCTAAAGCAATTCCTTAGAGGGGCCAAAAATTTAAGAACCCCAGGAGAGCTCCCACTCCAGTATTGGAAAAGCTCACTCTCCCCCCCCCCCCCCCTTTGAGCCAGCTGCAACAGCAGAATTGAAATTCCTTC
Source organism: Protopterus annectens (assembly GCF_019279795.1). NCBI lineage: Eukaryota > Metazoa > Chordata > Ceratodontiformes > Protopteridae > Protopterus > Protopterus annectens. The sequence goes on along the minus strand of NC_056732.1, from coordinate 1,591,224,427 downwards.
CTTGGAAAACAGCCTTCCTTTTAGCCATCACTTCAGAAAGAAGAATGTCTGAATTACAGCCCCTCATGGCAGTGGAACCCTTATCTTCCATGCAGACAGGGTTTCCCTCAGGACTAATCCTTCCTTTATGGCCAAGGTGGTGTCTACTGTGGTCCTAAATCAGTCCATTCATTTGCCTGCTTTTTTCCCTAGTCCACAAAACAAAGGGGCATGAATACTGCACTCTCTGGATGTGCACAGGCAACTTAGATTTTATTTGGGCAGGACTAAGCCTATCAGAAAATCTGAACAGATGCTAGTTAGCTTTGCTGCATGGGCAGAGGGTAAGGCCATCTCAAAGAAAACCATTTCCAAATGGATAGCCCATTGCATTAATTTCTGCTACAAGCACCATGGAAAACCTATCCCACAAGGGATAAGAACAAATTCCACTAGGGTTGCATCTACCTCTGTGGCATTTCTCAGAGAAGTCCCTACCAGGGACATCCTAGAAGCTGCTACCTGGAGCTCTGTACATACCTTCACCAAGCATTACCACTTGCCTATCTTCTCTAAATCCAGAGCTGGATTTGCCACTGCAGTCTTGAAGAACTTAATAGCTGGCCCTAATGTTCTTTAACTTACCCCTCCATTCCTTAGCTTTGGGAATCAACCCAAATGTGATGACTGCAACAGTGAAAAATGAAGAACGTAGTACAGTTGTGTACACAACTTTACTACGTTCTTCATTTTTCACTTAAATGTAGATGTTCGAGTGTATTCACTGTTGCAGTCCTGGTTACCCTCCCTCCAACCCCCTGACTTCTCTTGGCTCTACCTTTCCTTCTTGTTGGTATATTTATTTTTTCTTGTGTATTTGCTTTTTGATGGGGGTTTTTACCATACCATGTAATTGCTTCCTATTGTGGGGGCACCAGACATCTGGGGCAAGAAAAACTGATGTAATGGCATCAGCTGCATGTTTTATACCCCTGACAACCTGACATCAAGGAAGAAGCGACCACATCTGACACAGAAATCCGAAGACTCTGGTATTCAGGCCGGCTGAGGGCTACCTGCAGGCAGATAACCCAAATGTGATGATTGCAACAGTGAATACACTTGAAGGTCTGCATTTATGGTTAAGTGTACACAACTGTACTTTCTGATGCAAGAGTGGGAGAGAGGTGTATTGTGAATGAAGGAGGGGGGCAGGCCTAGGGAGGTGGGTAAGTATAAAGGAAATGATATGGGGGGGGTGGGTAGGAAGTGAAGTGAGCCTGAGCATAGTGGGGCTACACCTGGGATGGGGGATAGCCAGAGAGAAAATCAGTTCAGTCCAATTGCAGGAGAAGATTATCAAACAGAGTTTAACCAAGGAAAGTCTAATGGGAAAGGTACTTAAAATAGGGAGCTTTGTACACAGGGCAAGAGCTAATGATATGGTTAATCCAAGGGGCTTTAATAAGACAGTTAATTAAGAGACCAGGGTGGGAGATAATATGCTCACCTCGGGGAGATAGTACAATGATACAAGTAGATTTAGCAGGTAGTTTAAAGTAGATTAGTTTCCATTAAATAATATTGGTAGTTTTCTCCATACTTAATTTAAAGTCATTGGAGGTTTGTAGCATTAAAAGAGAGCTTTTTTTGGTATTTTATATATTTGTATGAAATTGAGCATGCGTATCCCATCTATAAAAGCAAGTATGCATGTATTAGTCTGTAGTATAAACCAATTGTAAGAGTCCAATATTAGACTTTAGTCAGAGGTGGTTCAGATACCACAAATAAGTATACAGTACTATTTCTTCAATATTTATATTAAATAAACTCTACAGCAGGTATTTGTGCCACTGGTATAAACTGTAGTCAGTATAATGGGAACACACGTGCAGTATGTGCACATTTGAAGGATTACTTGCAGCAATCTGTAGTATAGTGTGCATCTGTTAAGAGGTATACTTAAATGCAAAATTTAAGATAAAAAAGTTGTATTAAAGCTTTGTATGTCACATATGATCTTACTAATTTGATCTTTTTTTCTGCGACTCCAACCCTTCTCTTTTATTTTCTTTATTTTTAAAAATTATTTTTTTTTAATTTTTTTGATTTCTGTGTGTTGTCAAAATGTGTCCACGTCATCCATGTGTACCACATCACTAAATGCTACACAGCACGTACCACATCACTAAATGCTACACAGCACAGCGAGGTAGGCCAGCTCCAGTGGATCAGCCTGCCCCTGCTCCAGCACTGATGCCAAACATATCTGGAAAGCCAACCTGGTAGCACTGCCTCTGCTGCCCGTGCATTATCTGTACCCTCAAAGTCCTGCTTCAGAGGTTGATCCAGTGTACCCTCTGGGACCAGTAGCTGAGATGGTGATTTCTTAACCTGCAGCAAGTTACCAGGGATGGTGCATAGGATCATACACCGCACCATTGGTGCATGCCTATGCCTGATAGAGAGGGTGCTCTCCCTCATGCTCTGAATGTAGAGGAGACAATCAAGCACTCCAGCCACCTGTGGAGGAAGATGACACCGATGACAATCCAGTGGGTGAGGACTCAATTCTCACAATCTCCAAGCTTGACGGCTATGGACCTGGATTGTTTCCCCACCCTCACTCCAGTCATGGTGTCTCTCAACCTTTTGTGTCCATCACCATCCCTGTTTGCAATTGCTTCCTCACCTACTCAACTTAACTGATCCATACATACATATGTCCTTCTCCCAACATTCCTCCCTCTCTCAAATAAAAAGTAAATGGGCACCTGTCCAAAAAAATATCCCTATGACAAAAGGAGGTACTGCTAGCACAGCTAGCTGGAATTTTGTAAATAATTATATGTCATTGGTGATATCAAAATGATTTATATAAGATGCTTGTGTTACAAATCTATTAGAACTGTATGTTGTGTATATCAAACTGCTTGTACAGACTTGTGTGTTGAAAAGGTATTTGTAAAATGCTTGTGTTTAAAATGGATCCAGAGTGTGCCCTTCTGGAAGAGAACAGAAATATACATGCACTGTTGTAACTGCTTAAATGTATGTATATTTTAACAGTGGGAACTGGAATACAGGAGGTTGACTTCAGTCCAGCAAACTTCAGGAAAATAACTGTAATTAAGTTACTTTATGGCTAGGCCATAAATTATGGTATTTTTCATTTTCAGTGCAGCAAGAGACGCAATGTCTGTACTAGGAAACGTTCTGTATTGCCTTTAGGGTGAACTACTTACTAGTCTTGAAAGCATGAATGAATGCAGTTGATGTCCTTCAAGGATGCATCTGCAGTCCTTACAAATGGGTTGTCCTGTCGTCAGGCAGCCCTTCGGTCGGCCAGATTCCAAAGTCTGGGTCTGGCCTCGGCTGGTGTCGCACTTCACCCGACGTCATCTCTGCTGGTCTTCGGGTATAAAGGCATCAGCCGACGCCATTTTCCTCAGTCTTTCTTGCGCGTGCGCCGAAGCAGAAGCTGTTCGCAAGTGCCGGTCCGCCAGATCCAGAGATTTCTACTACCGAATACTACTGCGAAGACTTCTAAAAGCTAAGTACCCCGTTGGGGACTCTTTCTTGCCTCAGCCGATGTCAGAAAAAGTGAATAACTGTTTAACTTGTGGGAAACAAATACCTCATAAAGATTTCCACTCTTACTGCTTACCTTGTTTAGGCCCAGACCACGACGTAGCAGCTTGTTTAGCCTGTGCTTCCTTCAACCGACGAACGCTTAGGCGTCGGTCGGAGTTTGCTGAACAGTTTTTCGGCACAGATTTTGCGTACATTATGCCGTCGGATCCTCCGACTACTCAAATTGTTAAAAAACGCAAAGAAAAGGACCGACACTCGCGGTCTGCGGTTTCGGCCGAAACCACGGTTAAGCAAACCGTGAGTGTCTCTGTTTCGGCCGAAACCGAGCAAACGGGTCAATCTACAGCCGAATCCATCACTACTACCGAGGCCCCTTCTACCCTAGTTGAATCGGCCTCTGAAGTTTTACCTACTAATGTGGTTTCTCTAGAATTATCGGACACCATCCCTTTGGATGTCTCTACCCCAGCACGTGGTGCTGCTAGGCCTCCTGCAGCCATGTCTATAAAGGCCTTTGCCAGGGCTAAAGCAGCCAAAACTGCTAAGTCTGTGCCTGTTAAGCCCCCCTCTCACAGGCCCAGTTCCAGTTCCCAAATGCTTACTCTGGCAGAGGATCTCATCTCTTTAATAAGGGGATCCCAATCTCACCCAGACAGGGCCTCTCAACCTCCAGAAAAGAGACCTAGAGCAGAGCCCCCTGAGCCAGTGTCCTCAGATGACTCTTCTGATGATACAGACAATACAGACCATCCAGAGGCTCCTTTTTCTACTTATGACGATTCCGATGCTGAAGAATCTATTCCTTCTGCCTCTCCACCAGAGGAATTTTCCTTTGGGGAAACCTTACATGCCATGAGAGAGCAATTCCAATGGCAGGGACAAGATTTCTTAGATTCAAGAAAAAGGCTTAGGACATTTTTACACTTACCGCAACATAGGCCCTTAGCTATACCTCCAGTTCTTCCTGTTGTGGATGATGCATTTAATGATGTTTGCACTGCTCCTGATACTTTACTTCCAGCCCCTGCTAAACCCGATAGGTTTTACAGGGTACCGGACACTCATCACCACTTATACAAGGCTCCTTTTGCAGATCCTGAGACTACCTCCCAGGGGCCTAAGGCAGTAGCTTCGACCTCAGCGAAAAACCCTCTCCCTTCTGAAAGGGAATCCAGGTCCTTAGAGAGGTGGGGTAAAAAATACACCTCTGCTACTCTCTCTGCTAGAGCTTTGAACTGTCAGTTTCATATGATCCAATACCAACAGTTTATGCTTGATCAGTTAACTAAGAAACTGTCCTCTGATGATTCCTTAGATAAGAAATATGTTCTAGAAATGGTGAATAACATTCAGCAGGTTAGTAACCATTCTTTAAAATGTGGCTATGATGCACTGGAGGCTTCATTTAGATCAGCCATGACTGGCACAGTTATAAGAAGGCATGCATGGTTGAAAGAACAGGCCTTGCCGGATCATGTTAAAGCAAAGCTATTAGATGCTCCTATGGATAAGGTCAGTCTATTTGGTTCTCCTGCCCAACAAGTAATGAAGAAAATGGAAGAGAAGGCAAAATCTGTACAAACAGTTAAAGATTTCCTACAGGTTCAGCCCCCAAGGTTTAGCAGGAACTGGCCTTCCAAAAATTGGTCCTTTCCAGACTCCTCTAAAACTCAGAGAGGCAGGAATAGACGTTCCAGAGGCAGAAATCAATCCAGAGGAGGTGCCTACAGGGGACGCCAGTGGCAAGGCAATAACCAACGAGGCACAGATACAACCACTACCACTGCAACAGGACAATCACAGTGACTTGGTTCTCACACCGCCTACCAGGCAACAAATAGCAGTACCCTTAGGCGGAAAGTTAGCCTTATTTTCAAAAAACTGGCACTATATCACAAGAGACAAGTGGATTTTGCAAACTATAGACCAAGGCTACAGGTTTCATTTCCACACCTTACCAGTAAAAAGAGGAATGCCAAACCTGCCACCAAATCAAAAGACAGAAGCTCTAAAACAAATAGCTCAATTAACAAAGATGAGAGCTGTGGAAAGGGTACCACCTACAGAACAGGGCAAGGGATTCTACTCCAGACTCTTCCTAGTACCAAGAAAAGAGAAAAGTTGGAGACCTATTCTCGACCTGTCCGCCTTAAACACATTCATCATTGATCCAAAATGCTGACCCTACAGCAACTTCTTCCCATGCTGGGCAAGGAGTATTGGCTGGTAACTCTAGATCTCAAGGAGGCATACCTGCACGTCCCCATACGACCAAATTGCAGAAGATACCTCAGATTTCTTGCAGGATCAGAGCATTATCAATTCTCAGCAGTGCCCTTTGGCTTATCTACTGCACCCAGAGTGTTCACGAAATGCCTGGCATCAGTAATCGCTCATTGCAGGCTTCAGGGAATCCAAATTTATCCATACCTGGACGACTGCCTGATACAAGCGGACAACAAAAGCAAGCTGACACAAGACTTACAAAGAGTCATTTGCTTACTACAAGCCCTGGGATACACAGTCAATTTAAAAAAATCAAGACTGATACCATCCCAAACAAGAACATTCTTGGGTGCAGAATTGGACACAGTAAAACAGATGGCATTCCTAACTGCAGAAAAACAAGAACAACTTCCCCTGTACTTCTTGGCATTAACAAAACAGAACAAACTAACAGCAAGGAAAGTACTGCAGGCCTTGGGCTTCATGGCATCCTGCATAATCCTGGTCCCCCATGCCAGACTGCATATGAGAAAGCTACAGTGGTACCTAAAGAATTTATGGTCTCAACACAGGCATAGCTTGGAAACCGAAATACCACTAATCCCATGCCTGAAACAAGAGTTCCTATGGTGGGCTCAGGCGTGCCAGTCAAACCCAGGTTTGTCCTTCCACAACATTCAAACAAGCCAGACCATCACAACAGACGCCTCAGACCTCGGTTGGGGGCCCACATGCTGGACAAGTGCATTCAAGGCTTATGGACTCAAGATCAGCTGCACCTGCACATAAATCAAAAAGAAATGCTGGCAGTAAAACTAGCAATCCAGAACTTCAGACCATTCCTCAAAGAAGGCCAATTGATGATAAGGACAGACAACACCACAGTCATGTGGTACATCAACAAACAGGGAGGCACTCATTCATACCCCCTATGCCGAATGGCTCTGGACCTATGGAATATGGCTCTGAGCTACAACATTCAGTTACAGGCAATATTTGTACCGGGAAAAGAAAACACCCTAGCAGACATGTTAAGCAGAACTACCTCAGATGCTCACGAATGGATGCTACACCCGGACATCTTCAAGGCCATCACAAAGAAATGGGGAATGCCACAAATAGACCTATTCACATCCCCACTCAATCACCAGCTCAAGAAATTCTGCACAAGGACATGCCACCCACTTGCTTGGAAGGTGGACTCTCTATCCTTCAGTTGGAAAGGCCTGACAGCATATGCATTTCCACCCCTTCCTTTGATGCACAAGGTACTACTGAAAATCAAAGAGGAACGTCCAAGGATAATTCTGATAGCTCCAAACTGGCCAAGACAACATTGGTATCCATTGCTGAGGAGCATGTCTCGGGGGGGAAACGTGGACACTACCCCTGATTCCTTTGATGTTAACTCAGAGCGACTACAACATCCTGCATCCAAACCTGAAAACTCTGCAACTGACTGCCTGGAACATTACATAACAGCAACTAACCCATATTTATCCCAAAGGGTTAAAGACATTATCCTTGAGGCCCGCAGACCTTCAACAAGAAGGAACTATGCAGGAAAATGGAAAAGGTTTGTCATTTGGAGTACTGAGAGAGGGAAAGATGTGTCAAAGGTAGATATTGCCAACATCCTGGAGTATTTGGCAGAGCTTCTCCATACAGGCCTGTCCTATTCCTCCATCAAGATACATGCATCAGCTATTTCTGCAGAATACAGCTTCGATCCCCCTGTCTTCTCCCATCCTCTACTCAGGCAGTTCCTGAGAGGAATTAAGAATGTAAAACCTCCTAGGAAACCACCATTACCAGCATGGGACTTGAACTTTGTGCTAGAAAAATTGACACTCCCTCCATTCGAACCAGCAGCAACAGCAGATCTTCAACACCTATCCTGGAAAACTGCTTTCCTACTGGCAATTACTTCAGCGAGAAGGGTTTCAGAACTACAGGCTTTAATGGCAGTACAACCCTTCCTAATCTTCCATCAAGATAGAGTGTCCATGAGAACTAATCCTACATTTATGCCTAAGGTGGTATCCATAGTATCTCGAAACCAGGCTTATCCACCTACCTACCTTCTTTCCCAATCCACAGAACAGGGAGGAAAGACTGCTGCATACCTTGGATGTACATAGACAGTTGCGCTACTACCTGGACAAGAACAAAGGGCAATAGAAAAACTGACCAGCTTCTAGTAGCTTATGCAACAGGAAGAGAAGGAAAAGCAATTTCCAAACAGACAATCTCCAAGTGGATAGGAAATTGAATAAGATTCTGTTACTCCTACCATGGAAAGCAAATTCCACAGAACATAAGGCCTCATTCTACAAGGGCTACAGCCACTACCACAGCTTTCTTACGAGGAGTGGCTACCAAGGACATTATTGAGGCGGCTACTTGGACCTCCGTGCATACATTTGCCAAGCATTATAACTTACCTCTATACTCCAGATCCCGAGCAGGGTTTGCCACTGCTGTTTTGCAAGGGATCCTAACTACACCATAATTCTTCCTCCTCCTCCCCTAGTTTGGCTATGGTATTCTACCCATTTGTAAGGACTGCAGATGCATCCTTGAAGGACATAGTACAGTTTTGTACCTACCATAAATGTAGATGTCCGAACAGGATAGCATCTGCAGTCAGGATTACCCACCCTCCTTCCCCTCTGTGGTACTCCTTGGGTATTTGCCCACCTAATAGCTAGCTGGGGGGGATCTCTTATGGTGTATTTGTTTGTATATATGTACATACATGCTTATTTTTTGTTTGCCTTCTACTTTTTTGGAAACATTGGCATTTACCCAAAAATTTAGCTATCCAAGAGGGCAACTGGCATCTGGGGCAAGAAACACTGAGGAAAATGGCGTCGGCTGATGCCTTTATACCCGAAGACCAGCAGAGATGACGTCGGGTGAAGTGCGACACCAGCCGAGGCCAGACCCAGACTTTGGAATCTGGCCGACCGAAGGGCTGCCTGACGACAGGACAACCCATTTGTAAGGACTGCAGATGCTATCCTGTTCGGACATCTACATTTATGGTAGGTACAAAACTGTACTTTTTATGACTTTAGCTTCTGCCAGAGATCTGAGGAGAAGCCCTTGTTTATATATTTTTACAGGTAGATGCTAAACACTGCCAGCTTCACCCGTGGTTGTTTTGCCTGAGAACTAGGGTCAGATGACAAAAAGTGATGTTATTATGCATCTATCCCAGCAGTAATATTTGAGATATTATTTTGAGAAGTATCTTAGTGAGAAAGAACTCTATCTTGGACCCGGCAACAACTAGAATATCCATTCACCACATTTGCCTTGATCTGTTATTAAGTTCATAGGTTATATTAATTCTCTTAGATTCAGTCAGGAGTATAGTGATGCTTAGTTTAGATATTTTTCTTTTTTTGAGACTGTCTTGCAGTGTTGTTTTAAATATTTCTTGTGGTTTTGAACTCTGTCACTGTGAATATATATATATATTTTTAATTGTCTTGTTTTATTATTTATTATTAAATATATTTAAACCTTTCATTGTGGCTGATTTTGTATATACAGCACCTCTTTAAGCTCCAACACAGTCTTGCGAGACTTGGGAACACACATTGACAACAATCTAGACTTCAATCACTGTGTCCCCATAGTGGGGCACGCATTCTACATTCTGCACCTCATAAATAAGGCCATCACATCCAAGACCAGGGAGGTCATAGCTCTGCTGTACTCTACCCTTATCAGACCACTAATTGAGTACAGTGCTCCCTTATGGCTCTATCTTACCAGACACCTACAGCACCTGGAGAAAACACAAATGTTTGTGACTGGGATAATCCAAGATTTCAAGAAAAAAGAGCAAAATAGCTTCAGCATAGAAACCACAAATACCAGTGGATGTATTTCAACATTCAATTTATTCTGGTGCCTCGGCTTTTCACCTTCTAGGAGTAATTTATTCAACTACATCCAACCCAATTTATACACCTAATACTTTCCAATTAACCAATTACATAAATCAGTTAAACAATTATATCAAAACTACTAATGTCTTTATTTAAACATGTTTTCTTAAAAAAAAAAAAAAAAAAAAATTTAAATCTGCAGTTTTATTATATGATAAGTTACATTACTATCCAAATTCATATCCCTTGGGAACAGTGCTCTATAGTTTATAATCATCCTACATTCTAACCTGTTGAGTTCCCTTTTGAAACTGCTTCCAGTAGGCCATGCTAAAACACTAAAGAACAAACTATTAACCATTCCCCCATGTGCAGAGGTAAAGTGACTGGCTACTGGACTGTCCATGTTTTGTCTCATATCTCCCAAATGTTCCATTATATGTACTTTAACTTTTCTTTTTGTTTGTCCACTGTACCAGCATGTGTTTTTACACCCACGGCCAATGTACACTACAAAAGAGCTGCAATTAAAAATTTCTGTGGCTCTGTACTTTCTACCATTAATTTTATTGCCATTGAAATTCATAACCCTGCTACATACCAAGCAGTTACCACAAGCCTGTGTGCCCACTGTGTCACTTGATCCAATTCTAATACCAGTTTTTCAAATTACTATATCTGCCATATGAGAAAGTAATATGTGTAGGAAATAGATGTCCAATGGACAAATCATCACATACTACATGCCAGAATCATCTAACTATGGTTTCCATAGATAATTTAGTAACAAAAAATAACTTCTCCCCATGTTCAGGGCCTGTTCTTTTGGTATATTTTAAGGCAGATTTTCTTCCTACTCTCCCATTTTGCCCCCAAACCTTGTTCTAGACTCCAGTAAAATGTGTTCTGAGTAACCACACAGATCCAATCTATCATGAACTTCATTCAAATAAATATCCCTTAATATACTATCTGATGTATTTGGATAAATCCTTTTAAATTCTCCATAAGGTAAAAATTTTAATAAATGGGAGGGATATGCATACTGTCAACATGAAGAAAATTAACTGAAGTCTGATTTCTGTACAGGCTATGCTGGATCCTACTATTACTATCCACATAAAATTCCACATCCAAAAATGCCATATTAGATGGATTCAAGTGACAACACAAATTCTAGGCCATGAAAATTGTCATTTATGTGTTCAATAAATCACAAAAATTCTTAATGTTCACCTTTACACAGAAAAATTAAATCATCCATGTATCTTTTGTAATATTTGATATTCCTAACAAAATATTAATTCAAATACATAAACAGTCTCTCAAAGTCGCCCATATAAATAACAGCATATGTGGGGGCATATGAAGCCTCCATTGTTGTCCCTCTCTTCTGTAAGAAGAAACAGTTCTTTCATTTGAAATAATTATGGCCAAGACAGAACTCCAAGATGGACAGCAAATAAGAGGTTTAAGGCCCCTCACCCATTATTCTTGCCATACCTTCTAGTCCCCACCTGGTTTCAATGTTGGTGTATAATGCATTCACATCAATTGTTGCCCAAAAATAATCATCTATCCCTCCTTTTTGTTCAAACCTTGACATAATTCCAGTGTATTTTTATGTGGGATGGACTTTCAATAAATATTTTTTAAAATGATGATCCAAGAATATTCCCACATTTTCCAAATAAGAACCTATTCCCGATATTATGGGTCTACCTGGAGTATTAGTTAAGCTTTTATGAATCTTAGAAATGGCATAACATTTTGGGTCCCTGGGTTCTTTGATACTTTTTAACATCATTGCTCCCCAGAAAACCAAGTCTCTCCCCTCTTTCCAACATTTCACTCAATTCCAAATTGAATTGTCTGGGTTACTATGAAGTTCGAATAAAAGAAATTTCAAGTTTAGTTAGCTTCCACCAATCCTTATACTTCCGAATGATAAACGACAAAAAAAGAAAACCGAACAGGTAGAAAAATGCTCACTTTATGAGTTTCATTGTTTATAGTTTTATAGTTTGAGTTTCATTAATACACCATGTGTTCCTAACTTTCTAATATATGCATATATATATATATATATATATATATATATATATATATATATATATATATATATATATACCTAATTAGACACAGATAACAAAACATCTAACTATCTGTATTGCTTCTGTCTAAAATCCAGCATTGGTTTAAGTGTTATTCTATTATTTAACCCTGGTGTTCTATCTGCTGCAAATCTTATCTTGTCTGAATATAAGTGGATAAGATTAAATTAAACTCTTTAGTAGACACTTTATGCCAATATAAATGAAGCACAAAAATTATTAATATTTCTTAATTTTTTTATATATATTATTTAGTTAAACAATGTATTATTAGAAATGTGCTAGTTGATTGATTTTATATTTTTTTTAGAGAAAACATTTTTCTTTATAAGGATGAATATAATATATATGTGTATGCATTTTATGCTTTATAAGTACTGAGTAACGGTGAGTGTGGAAGAGAGGTGAAGAAGAGAGTACAGGTAGGATGGAATGGGTGGAGAAGAGTGTCAGGAGTGATTTGTGACAGACGAGTACCTGTAAGAGTGAAAGGGAAGGTCTACAAGAGGGTAGTGAGACCAGCTATGTTATATGGGTTGGAGACAGTGGCATTGACAAAAAGGCAAGAGTCAGAGCTGGACGTGGCAGAATTAAAGATGTTAAGATTTGCACTGGGTGTGTTGAGGGTGGACAGGATTAGGAATAAGTATATTAGAGGGTCAGCCCAGGTTGGAAGGTTTAGAGGCAAAGCCAGAGAGGCACGATTACGTTGGTTTGGACATGTGCTGAGGAGGGATGCTGAGTATATTGGGGAAAAAGATGCTAAGGATGAAGCTACCAGGTAACAGGAAAAGAGGAAGGCCTAAGATAAGGTTTATGGATGTGGAGAGAGAGGACATGCAGATGGTTGGTGTGACAGAGCAAGATGCAGAGGACAGGAAGAAATGGAAACAGGTGATCTGCTGTGGCGACCCCTAACAGGAATCAGCCAAAAGAAGATAAGTACTGTGCCTTTTAGAAGTCCTTGTATTCTTAATAATGTTTGTTTATACATTGGGTGGCTGTGTCATGTGGATTATTGAAAAATCATTATATAATAATGTTTTAATTCATTTAACATTAACACTGAAGAAGGGACATTCCCAAAAGCTTTGTTCGTTACTTAATAAAGTGAGCGTTTTTCTACCTGTTCAGTTTTCTTTTTTACTATGAAGTTCCACATAATTACTTGCTTCACAGAACAACTCATTAGTCATGTTATTATACTGACTTCTGTTCATAATAACCCGGTTTCTTCCCTTGCCAGCTTCCCTAAAAACAAAATCATGCAAATGCATATTTTGTAAATCAATTCATTTATTTTTTTGTCAGATTATATTCATTGTTTTAAAAGTAAATCAAATTCATGTTCCACTTTCTTACAAATCATATTCTCAAACATATATATATAGTTTGAGAATTCCTAGGTGGCATAAACACACTTTTGGAAGGTAGTTTAGGAACAGATAAAACAACCATAACATGCAAAAACCCACAGTCTGTTCATCAATAGCTGAATTGAGCAAAACTTCATTAACATTCGTTTCCCATCCTCAGTCAATTTGGAAAACATATCCATTTCATACAAACTGAGATTTAACAAAGAATCTTCTTTAGTTACATTGCTGTTTTCATTCAGGATGTTGCTATTTTGAAAGTACACCTTTGGATATAATTTGCGACAGAAACATTTAACAATATCTGCTTAGCATGGTATACTAGTAAGGACGAATTTTGCCCTTTTAGCAATATTTGTCTAACAGTCAATTAATTATTTAAACATTTTTATCAAAACTACTATTGTTATCTTTATTTAAACATGTTTTCTTAAAAAACATTTAAATAGATCTGCAATTTTATTATATGCATATTTAAAAAAATCCAGGGTTTTCAAAGCAAGACATACATGGAAAGACTGAAAGACCTGTCACTGTACTCAGTGTCATGTAGGCTGCTGAGAGGTGACCTATGCCTGGCCTAAAGAGAAGTCTTAGACCCTGCCCTACTGGAAATGCTAGATATCTGCAAACCAAATGGGGCAAGAATAACTTTCTCCAGGGATCTCAACCTAGCCTGTGACATAAACAGAACATGCTGGGGAGACAGATGTTTCTTTCAGTGATTGAAACTCCTATGTAATAGGCTACCACTGCATGTGAAGCAGTGCTTCTCAATCAACCTATTCAACTGCAACCTTGACAACTGCATGGGTGGTTGTAAATTCTTCCCTGGGGTTACACAGCCAGGGCCAGTTGATGCTGCTTGCAAAATTGCTTTGCTAACAATGACCATCTAACTATGCTTAATAAGAGTGTGAAGATAGGTGAAGGCTGCCAGCCTAGCTAGATAAAATTTTGTAGATAATTCTGTCATTTGTAAATATTAATGTAAGCCACAGGCTTGTTCTCTTAAATGTGAAAAGACTGTAAGAAAGCTGATAAGTCAAGCATTGTGAAAGTCTTATCTAAAACTCGGAGCCGAGATGTCTAGAGGGAGGCATTCTGCATATTGTTTTGAGGCCAGCGTTAATGGCTAGAATTTACATGTAGAATTTACTTTATTGCTCTGGCTTCCTGGCCAGCTGCAAGATTAAAAGGGCTATTAACCTCTGAGTTTTTGTTAGCATGGGAACCAGAAAGAAATTATGTAATCTGAAATGAATCAGTGCTACTACTGTTTATCAATTTAAGGAGAGAAAGAATGAGGGCATTTAACATTTATTTTGAGAACATCAAACTCACCATCACTCTGCCTCTGTTCAATATGTAAGTTTATTTTAGAACTGTGTTTTCTCTGAGATATAGTTAGGAACTAGGAAGATTAGATTAGTTTTTTTCCTGTTTTGATGTCAGAACTTTTCTACTGTATTATTTTAAGTATTTCTCTGTGATCTCTGAACTCTTGACTAGCACTGTGTAGGAAGAAGTATTGTCTTGTGCTTTTATTTATTATTAAATATTTTAAACCTCTCAACTGTGGCTGTTATGTGTAGCGATAATTTAAGATGTCCTTCAAGGATGCATCTGCAGTCCTAACAAATGGGTTGTCCTGTCGAAAGGCAGCCCTTCGGTCGGCCGGATTCCAAAGTCTGGGTCTGGCCTCGGCTGGCATCGCACTTCACCCGACGTCATCTCTGCTGGTCTTCGGGTATAAAGGCATCAGCCGACGCCATTTTCCTCAGTCTTTCTTGCCGTGTGGCGCCCGAAGCAGAAGCTGTTCGCAAGTGCCGGTCGGTCAGATCCAGAGATTACTACTACCGAATACTACTTCGAAGACTTCTAAAAAGCTAAGTACCCCGTTGGGGACTCTTTCTTGCCTCAGCCGATGTCAGAAAAAGTGAATAACTGTTTAACTTGTGGGAAACAAATACCTCATAAAGATTTCCACTCTTACTGCTTACCTTGTTTAGGCCCAGACCACGACGTAGCAGCCTGTTTAGCCTGTGCTTCCTTCAACCGACGAACGCTTAGGCGCGGTCGGAGTTTGCTGAACAGTTATTCCGCTCACATTTTGCGTACATTATGCCGTCGGATCCTCCGACTTCACAAATTGTTAAGAAACGCAAAGAAAAAGACCGACACTCGCAGTCCGCGGTTTCGGCCGAAACCACGGTTAAGCAAACCGTGAGTGTCTCGGTTTCGGCCGAAACCGAGCAAACGGGTCAATCTTCAGCGAATCCATGACTACTACCGAGGCTCCTGCTACCCTAGTTGAATCGGCCTCTGAAGTTTTGCCTATTAATGTGGTTCCTCTAGAATTATCGGACACCATCCCTTTGGATGTCTCTACCCCAGCACGTGGTGCTGCTAGGCCTCCTGCAGCCATGTCTATAAAGGCCTTTGCCAGGGCTAAAGCAGCCAAATCTGCTAAATCTGTGCCTGTTAAGCCCCCTCACACAGGCCCAGTTCCAGTTCTCAAATGCTTACTCTGGCAGAGGATCTCATCTCTTTAATAAGGGGATCCCAATCTCACCCAGACAGGGCCTCACAGCCTCCAGAAAAGAGACCTAGAGCAGAGCCCCCTGAGCCAGTGTCCTCAGATGATTCTTCTGATGATTCAGACAATACAGACCATCCAGAGGCTCCTTTTTCTACTTATGAAGATTCCGATGCTGAAGAATCTATTCCTTCTGCCTCTCCACCAGAGGAATTTTCCTTTGGGGAAACCTTACATGCCATGAGAGAACAATTCCATTGGCAGGGACAAGATTTCTCTGATTCAAGAAAAAGGCTTAGGACCTTTCTACATTTACCGCAACATAGGCCCTTAGCTATACCTCCAGTTCTTCCTGTTGTGGATGATGCATTTAATGATGTTTGCACTGCTCCTGATACTTTACCTCCAGCCCCTGCCAAGCCCGATAGGTTTTACAGGGTACCGGACACTCATCACCACCTATACAAGGCTCCCCTTGCAGATCCTGAGACTATCTCCCAGGGGCCTAAGGCAGTAGCCGACCTCAGCAAAAAACCCTCTCCCTTCTGAAAGAGAATCCAGGTCCTTGGAGAGATGGGGTAAAAAAGTTTACACCTCTGCTACTCTCTCAGCTAGAGCTTTGAACTGTCAGTTTCATATGATCCAATACCAAGAGTTTATGCTTGATCAGTTAACTAAGAAACTGTCCTCTGATGATTCCTTAGATAAGAAATATGTTTTAGAAATGGTGAATAACATTCAGCAGGTTAGTAACCATTCTTTAAAATGTGGCTATGATGCACTGGAGGCTTCATTTAGATCAGCCATGACTGGCACAGTTATAAGAAGGCATGCATGGTTGAAAGAACAGGTCTTTCCGGATCATGTTAAAGCAAAGCTATTAGATGCTCCTATGGATAAGGTCAGTCTATTTGGTTCTCCTGCCCAGCAAGTAATGAAGAAAATGGAAGAGAAGGCAAAATCTGTACAAACAGTTAAAGATTTCTTACAGGTTCAGCCTCCAAGGTTTAGCAGGAACTGGCCTTCCAAAAATTGGTCCTTTCCAGACTCCTCTAAATCTCAGAGAGGCAGGAATAGACGTTCCAGAGGCAGAAATCAATCCAGAGGAGGTGCCTACAGAGGACGCCAGTGGCAAGGCAATAACCAACGAGGCACAGACACAACCACTGCCACTGCAACAGGACAATCACAGTGACTTGGCTCTGACACCGTCTACCAGGGAACAAATAGCAGCACCCTTAGGCGGAAAGTTAGCCTTATTTTCAAAAAATTGGCACTATATCACAAGAGACAAGTGGATTTTACAAACTATAGACCAAGGCTACAGGTTTCATTTCCACACCTTACCAGTAAAAAGAGGAATGCCAAACCTACCTCCAAATCAAAAAACAGAAGCTCTAAAACAGATAGCTCAATTAACAAAGATGAGAGCTGTGGAAAGGGTACCACCTACAGAACAGGGCAAAGGATTCTACTCCAGACTCTTCCTAGTACCAAGAAAAGAGAAAAGTTGGAGACCTATTCTCGACCTGTCCGCCTTAAACACATTCATCATTGTTCCAAAATTCAAAATGCTGACCCTACAGCAACTTCTTCCCATGCTGGGCAAGGAGTGTTGGCTGGTAACTCTAGATCTCAAGGAGGCATACCTGCACGTCCCCATACGACCAAATTGCAGAAGATACCTCGGATTTCTTGCAGGATCAGAGCATTATCAATTCTCAGCATTGCCCTTTGGCTTATCTACTGCCCAGAGTATTCACAAAATGCCTGGCATCAGTAATCGCTCATTGCAGGCTACAGGGAATCCAAATTTATCCATACCTGGACGACTGCCTGATACAAGCGGACAACAAAAGCAAGCTGACAAAAGACTTACAAAGAGTCATTTGCTTACTACAAGCCCTGGGATACACAGTCAATTTAAAAAGTCAAGACTGATACCATCCCAAACAAGAACATTCTTGGGTGCAGAATTGGACACAGTAAAACAGATGGCATTCCTAACTGCAGAAAAACAAGAACAACTCCTCTTTACTTCTTGGCATTAACAAAGCAGAACAAACTAACAGCAAGGAAAGTACTGCAGGCCTTGGGCTTCATGGCATCATGCATAATCCTGGTCCCCCATACCAGACTGCATATGAGAAAGCTACAGTGGTACCTAAAGAATTTATGGTCTCAACACAGGCACAGCTTAGAAACCGAAATACCACTAATCCCATGCCTGAAACAAGAGTTCCTATGGTGGGCTCAAGCATGCCAGTCAAACCCAGGCTTGCCCTTCCACAACTTTCAAGCAAGCCAAACCATCACAATGGATGCCTCAGACCTAGGTTGGGGGGCACACATGCTGGACAAATGCATACAAGGATTATGGACTCCAGACCAGCTGCACCTGCACATAAATCAAAAAGAAATGCTGGCAGTAAAACTAGCAATCCAGAATTTCAGACCATTCCTCAAAGAAGGCCATTTAATGATAAGGACAGACAACACCACAGTCATGTGGTACATCAACAAACAGGGAGGCACTCATTCATACCCCCTATGCCGAATGACTCTGGACCTATGGAATATGGCTCTGAGCTACAACATTCAGTTACAGGCAATATTTGTACCGGGAAAAAACATCCTAGCAGACATGTTAAGCAGAACTACCTCGGATGCTCACGAATGGATGCTACACCCGGACATCTTCAAGGCCATCACAAAGAAATGGGGAATGCCACAAATAGACCTATTCGCATCCCCACTCAATCACCAGCTCAAGAAATTCTGCACAAGGACATACCACCCACTTGCATGGAAGGTGGACTCTCTATCCTTCAGTTGGAAAGGCCTGACAGCATATGCATTCCCACCTCTTCCTTTGATGCACAAGGTACTACTGAAAATCAAAGAGGAACGTCCAAGGATAATCCTGATAGCTCCAAATTGGCCAAGACAACACTGGTATCCATTGCTGAGGAGCATGTCTCGGGGGAGAACGTGGACACTACCCTGATGCCTTTGATGTTAACTCAGAACGACTACAACATCATGCATCCAAACCTAAAAACTCTGCAACTGACTGCCTGGAACATTACATAACAGCAACTAACCCAGATTTATCCCAAAGGGTTAAAGACATTATCCTTGAGGCCCGCAGACCTTCAACAAGAAGGAACTATGCAGGAAAATGGAAAAGGTTTGTCATTTGGAGTACTGAAAGAGGAAAAGATGTGTCAAAGATAGATATTGCTAACATCTTGGAGTACTTGGCAGAGCTTCTCCATACAGGCCTGTCCTATTCCTCCATCAAGATACATGCATCAGCTATTTCTGCAGAATACAGCTTCGATCCCCCTGTCTTCTCACATCCTCTACTCAGGCAGTTCCTCAGAGGAATCAAGAATGTAAAACCTCCTAGGAAACCACCATTACCAGCATGGGACTTGAACTTTGTGCTAGAAAAATTGACACTCCCTCCATTTGAACCAGCAGCAACAGCAGATCTTCAACACCTATCCTGGAAAACTGCTTTCCTACTGGCAATTACTTCAGCAAGAAGGGTTTCGGAACTACAGGCCTTAATGGCAGTACAACCCTTCCTAATCTTCCATCAAGATAGAGTGTCCATGAGAACTAATCCTACATTTATGCCTAAGGTGGTATCCAGAGTGTCTCTAAACCAGGCAATCCACCTACCTACCTTCTTTCCCAATCCACAGAACAGGGGAAAGACTGCTGCATACCTTGGATGTACATAGACAGTTGCGCTACTACCTGGACAGAACCAAGGGCAATAGAAAAACTGACCAGCTTCTAGTAGCTTATGCAACAGGAAGGGAAGGAAAAGCAATTTCCAAACAGACAATCTCCAAGTGGATAGGAAATTGCATAAGATTCTGTTACTCCTACCATGAAAAGCAAATTCCACAGAACATAAGACCTCACTCTACAAGGGCTACAGCCACTACCACAGCTTTCTTACGAGGAGTGGCTACCAAGGACATTATTGAGGTGGCTACTTGGACCTCCGTGCATACATTTGCCAAGCATTACAACTTACCTCTATACTCTAGATCCCGAGCAGGGTTTGCCACTGCTGTATTGCAAGGGATCCTAACTACACCATAATTCTTCTTCCTCCTCCCTAGTTTGGCTATGGTATTCTACCCATTTGTTAGGACTGCAGATGCATCCTTGAAGGACATAGTACAGTTTTGTACCTACCATAAATGTAGATGTCCGAACAGGATAGCATCTGCAGTCAGGATTACCCACCCTCCTTCCCCTCTGTGGTACTCCTAGGGTATTTACCCTCCTTATAGCTAGCTAGGGGGGGATCTCTTATGGTGTATTTGTTTGTATATATGTACATACATGCTTATTTTTTGTCTTTGCCTACTATTTTTTTGGAAACATTGGCATTTACCCAAAATTTAGTTTTCCAAGAGGGCAACTGGCATCTGGGGCAAGAAACACTGAGGAAAATGGCGTTGGCTGATGCCTTTATACCCGAAGACCAGCAGAGATGACGTCGGGTGAAGTGCGACACCAGCCGAGGCCAGACCCAGACTTTGGAATCCGGCCGACCGAAGGGCTGCCTGACGACAGGACAACCCATTTGTTAGGACTGCAGATGCTATCCTGTTCGGACATCTACATTTATGGTAGGTACAAAACTGTACTTTCTAGAGTACATTGCATGTATATAGTGATACTGGCCAAGCCACTCCAATAAGCCTTGACTGTTCAGTTGCACTTACCATTTGGATGATAATATTGCACTGAACTGTAATTAAAATGTACTTAATTTAGTCCTTTGACCTGCAATGCATTCATTTCATGGAAACCCATTTGGGTTTTACTCTCATTTGGATAACATTTTCCATTAAGTTATATAATTATATAAAATACAGCAAACAGAAACCCTGCGGCAATTAACTGTTCAGGTCAAAAATAGTGAAATATCTTAGAACAAAAACCAGAACAGAAACGGCAGCAAAATCTTCCAGTGAACCAATAAACAAGTTGATAAAATGTTTTAATCCATAAAACACAGGTTAGCGCTTTCACAAATGCAATTTACTTTCTTGGGCCAATACTAAAAAAAAGGATCTAAACTAAATTGTTTATTTTTGATTTACATGCGGTGAGCATGGCAGAGAGTTTGTCCACTGGAAACAACAGATGATGTTCATCGTGTTTCACTGTTGCAGTCATGACTGTTGGGTTCTCCCCTGCCGGCAGGCAGCCCTCGGTCAGCCAGAATCCCAAAGTCTGGGTCCGGCATCGGCTGTTCAACCATGCTCCCTGACGTCAGAACGCCAGGAGTACAAAGCTGACAGCTGACGCCATCTTCTCCAGTCATTCTTGCCGTGCGGTGATAGCAGTTCGCAAGTGCCGGTCTGCTGACTCCTGACGAATTTTTCTGATATGCTTCGGTCCGAAGACTTTCTTCTCCACTCAAAGCTAAGTACCCCGTTGGGGAAACTTTTTTCTTGCTCCACTCCGATGTCAGAAAAAGTTAATAATTGTATTTCATGTGGGAAGCAAATACTTCATAAGGATTTTCATTCTTACTGTATTCCTTGCTTAGGCCCTGACCACGACGTAGCTAGTTGTCGGTTTTGTGCTAGATTCAATCAACATACAATTAAGCGAAGGTACAATTTTGCTTTTCATTACTTCGGTAGGTGCTTTAACTACAAAATGTCGTCGGATACGGTCCCGGCTACCGGAGTTCACAAACGTCACAAGGATAAAGACAGGCCTCCGAGGTCCAAATCTGATGATAGCGCACAAGCGGAGCCAGCTTCAGGTTCGGCCGTCGTCAGTGAGGTGCTTTTGCAGCCCCTGTCGTCGGCCATTTCAGAACTGATGGCCGAAATGGACTCTCATGAGGAGCCAACCAGGCCTTTAAATATTTCTGTTGCAGGACCTTCGGACAATGCTCCTTCGGATGGATCCAGAGCCGATGTGCAGGTACTGGCTTCCGAAGAGGTTTTCAGGCCTACTCAGCTACTAGTAAAGGCAAAGCCTCCTTCTAAATCAAAGACTACAACACAGGCCTCTTCTGAACCGGCTCCCAAGTCACAGAAACAGTTACTCAAGATGGCGGAGGATTTACTTACTATGATTAGGGGTTCACATCCCCTCCAGATAAAAGGCCAAGGCAGGATGTTTATTATGATTCCTCTGATCAAGCTTCTGTTTCCTCAGTTTCTTCTTCTGATCAGGAATATTCTTTCCCTCCTTATGAGGATTCTGATGCTGAAGAATCCATTCCTTCAGCTTCTCCCCCTAAGGATTTCTCTTTTGGGGAAACTTTGCATGAAATGAGGGAACATTTCCACTGGGAAGGACAGGAGTATTTGGAATCCAGGAAAAGACTGAGGGATTTTCTTCTTCTTCCCCAACATAGACCCCTGGCTATTCCTCCTGTTTTGGATATTGTGGATGATGCCTTTTCGGAGGCTAACTTAACCCCTGGCTCTTTTCCTCCTGCTCCTGTTAAGCCTGATAGATATTACAGGGTTCCTGATTCCCATCAGTTTTTATACAAGAACCCTTCTGCTGACCCTGAAACCATTTCTCAGGGTCCTAAGGGAGTTAAGGCCGCTTCTGCCAAAAATCCCATTCCTACTGAAAAGGATTCTCGATCCTTAGAAAGATGGGGCAAAAAGGTGTACATTTCTGCTACTTTGTCCATTAGGGCTTTAAACTGTCAGTTTCCTATGCTAAAATACCAGCAATTTCTCTTGTCTGTCTTAAAACAAAAGCTTACTTCCATTTCTGCCTGTGCAGATGATAAGGAATTACATGACTTATTGCATGCCACTGAACAGGTTGGGAAGCATGGTTTACACTGTGGATTTGATGCCTTGGAGGCTTCTTGTAGGGCTGTGGCCTCTGGCATGGTCATTAGAAGGCATGCATGGCTAAAGGAACAAAATTTGCCTGAACAAGTAAAGGCTAAATTATTGGATGCTCCTGTTCAGCATAATGTTTTGTTTGGATCAAAAGTTAAAGAAGTGATTAAAAAGATGGATGATAAGGCGAAATCCATGCAAACAGTTAAAGATTTCTTACAAGTACAGCCACCTAGATTGAGCAGGAATCGCCTTCAAAAAATCGGTCCTTTCCCACTTCAGTCAGGCCTCAGAGGGGTAGATATAGACGCTCCAGAGGGAGGCCTCAAACACAAGCTGCTTATAGACCAAGACAATGGACTGCTTCCACCCCTAGGGGAGGAGAGGACAGGTCACAAACTCAAAGGAAACAAACTCAATGACTCCCTCTGTTGGGCTACAGGAACTTCTTGCCTGGAAGCCCCTCTCGGAGGAAAACTCTCTCTTTTTTATCAAAATTGGACTCAAATAACCCAAGACAAGTGGATTTTGGATGTGGTTTTAAGAGGTTACAAATTCCATTTTCATACCTTGCCAAGGCCAAGCGGATGGCCAGATCTTCCAAAACATCAATGGATGGAGGCCTTAAACCAGGTGGAAGCTCTTTTGGCTATGAATGCCATAGAACTGGTTCCTCTTTCAGAGATGGGAAAAGGTTTTTACTCAAGGCTCTTTCTAGTCCCAAGGAAGCAAAACTAATGGAGACCCATTCTGGATCTGTCGGTCTTGAACATCTTTCTAGAAATTCCAAAATTCAAGATGCTTACTCTACAGCAGCTACTTCCAATGCTGTCCAAAGATGCATGGATGGTAACTTTGGATTTAAAGGAGGCATATTTACACATTCCCATCAGGCAGGATCGCAGAAAATACCTCAGGTTCAAGGCCGGATCAAGGCACTTTCAATTCTCTGCGCTGCCCTTTGGATTGTCTACTGCGCCCAGGGTCTTCACCAAATGCCTGGCTCCAGTAGTAGCTTACTTGCAGACTCAAGGGAATTCAAATTTACCCTTATCTGGACGATTGTCTAATTCAGGCAGACAGCAAGGATGTCTTACTCCAGCATCTAGAATTTGTACAGAACCTCCTCAAGTTCCTGGGATTCTCTGTAAACATAAAAAAGTCAAATTTGACACCATCACAACAGATAACTTTTCTGGGTGCACTTCTAAACACCACAACCCAGATGGCATTTCTGACATCCAAAAAACAATTACAGCTGGCTTCAACTTTCAGAACCTTGGCAACTTTAACTCAACTATCTGCAAGGAAATTCCTGCAGGCTTTGGGTTACATGGCCTCCTGCATCCTTCTTGTACCATATGCAAGACTACACATGAGGAAAATACAGTGGTACCTAAAAAGTGTATGGTCTCAGCATTGCCACAGTTTAGACATACTGATCTCCATCCTTCCTTGCCTTCAAAAGGACTTTCTTTGGTGGTCCAGGGCATGTGCTCTAAACAAAGGGAAACCCTTCCGTCTGCCTCCTGCCACTCAGATTCTAACCACGGACACCACGGATTATGCTTGGGGAGCCCATTTTCAGGGCAATTGTCTGCAGGGCCTTTGGACAAAGGATCAGAAGCACCTGCATATCAACTTAAAGGAAATGTTAGCCGTTCAGAAAGCTCTATTGGCCTTCGGGAATCTTTTACAACCAGGACAACTGCTAATACGGACAGACAACACCACAGTTATGTGGTACATAAACAAGCAAGGGGGATCTCATTCCTACCCCCTTTGAAGACTAGCCATGGATCTATGGAACACAGCTCTAGCTTGCAATCTGGATCTTCAAGCTCAGTTTCTACCAGGGAAACAAAATTTCCTGGCAGACAGTCTAAGCAGAAACCTTTTGAATCCACACGAGTGGATGCTGGACACCAGAATATTCAGGATGATAGCAGTCTGGAGATGTCCTCACATAGACCTCTTTGCATCCCATCTCAATCATCAACTACAGAATTTTTGCACCAGGGCTTTCCACAGAGAAGCTTGGAAAGTGCATGCCCTGTCATTCAGTTGGAGGAACTTCTTGGGATATGCCTTTCTACCTCTTCCTCTTCTTCCATGGGTTTTATTGAAGATAAAACAGGACAAGCCCAAGATGATAATCTTGCTGGCTCCAAATTGGCCTCGGCAGTTTTGGTATCCAACTCTAAAAAACCTATGCCTGGAGCCCCCTTGGGTTTTACCTCAGTCTCTGAACCTTCTGTCCCAACATCAGGGTCAGTTCTACACTCCCATGTCAGAACTCTCAGCCTGGCGGCCTGGTTAATCCGAGGCCTTTGATTTCTTCTTTACTACCCAAGCAGGTTATGGATGTCATTTTAGAAGCCAGATGTCCTAGCACTAGAAAATCTTATGCAGGAAAATGGAAAATATTTTGTTCCTGGATGCAGGCTCAGGATTCTGATCCTCTTCTTCCTAACATTACTTTAATTTTACTTTACTTGACAGATCTCTTACATAAGGGTCTCTCTTTCTCTTCCATTAAGATACATGCCTCTGCTATTTCTGCTCATTATAATACAGACCCTCCCATCTTTTCCCACCAGCTCATGAGACAGTTTCTCAGAGGAGCTAAGAACTTAAGACCTCCTAGATCTCCTCCCATTCCTGCTTGGGATCTCAACTATGTTTTGGAAAAACTAACCTTGCCTCCTTTTGAGCCTGCTGCTTCTGACATCAAGTTTTTATCTTGGAAGACAGCTATCCTGTTAGCCCTAACCTCTGCCAGGAGAGTTTCAGAGTTACAAGCTCTTATGGCTGTGGAACCTTATATTATTTTTCATCAAGACAGGATATCTTTGAGGACTAATCCTACCTTCATGCCTAAGGTGGTTTCCAAAGTGGCTTTAAATCAAACTATCCACTTGCCAACCTTTTTCCCCACTCCTCAAAATAAACGGGAAAGGATCTTACATTCCTTGGATGTACACAGACAACTACATTTTTACCTGAACAGAACCAAGGACATCAGAAAATCAGAACAATTGTTTGTTTCTTATGCTTCAAGTTCCCAAGGTAAAGCCATTTCAAAACAGACCATTTATAAATGGATTGCTCATGGAATCAGATTTTGTTATTCTCACCATGGAAAGCAAATCCCAGGGAGTATACGGACTCATTCCACCAGAGCTGCTGCCTTCCTCACGGGAGTTCCTACCAAAGACATTTTGGAAGCTGCAACTTGGAGTTCAGTGCATACTTCTTCTAAGCACTACAATCTACCTCTCTACTCTAAGTCTAGGGCAGGCTTTGCCTCTGCAGTCTTGCAGGGCCTTTTAGCCGCCCCTTCCTCTTTATGACCTCCTCCCTTTCTTTCAGCTTTGGGATTCTACCCTACAGTCATGACTGCAACAGTGAAACACGATGAACATAGTACAGTTGTGTACACCTACCATAAATGTAGATGTTCGAGTGTCTTTACTGTTGCAGTCTGGGTTTCCCTCCCTCCTGTCCCCTCTTATTTTTACTTTTGTGTATTTCCTTTTTTCACCATTCCTCTGAGGTGTATTTGCAAAGGTTATGGGACCTTTTTCATTTTGGGACTCCTGACATCTGGGGCAAGAAAAACTGGAGAAGATGGCGTCGGCTGTCAGCTTTGCACTCCTGGCGTTCTAACGTCAGGGAGCATGGTTGAACAGCCGACGCTGGACCCAGACTTTGGGATTCTGGCCGACCGAGGGCTGCCTGCCAGCAGGGGAGAACCCAACAGTCATGACTGCAACAGTGAAGACACTCAAACATCTACATTTATGGTAGGTGTGCACAACTGTACTTTCTTCATGTTTCACTGTTGCAGTCATTACATTTGGGTTATCCTGCTGGCAGGTTGCCCTCATTCGGCCTGAATTCCAAAGTCTTGGGTCCTGCGTCAGTTGCTGTCGCCTCTTCCCTGACATCAGGTCATCAGGGGTATAAAAGATGCAGCCAACGCCATTTTATTCAGTCTTTCTTGCCGCTCAATGCCCGAAGCAGAAGCAGTTTGCAAGTGCCGGTCGGCCGACTCCTGAGATTTTCATGTTGGAGTTTCAGATCTGAAGTCGTCTTTAAAAGCTAAGTACCCCATTGGGAAAACTTTTTTCTTGCTCCAGACCGATGTCAGAAAAAGTTAATAATTGTATTTCTTTTGGGAAGCAAATATCTCATAAGGACTTTAATTCTTATTATATTCCTTGCCTGGGCCCTGACCACGACGTTGCTAGTTGTCAATTTTGTTATGCTAGATTTAACCAACGCACTATTAAGCGTCGGTACGATTTTGCATTAAGCTGTTTTGGGTGAAGATTTAATTATACAATGTCGTCGGACAGTGATCCAACTTCTGGAGTTCACAAAAAACATAAAGAAAAAAAAAAAGACAGGCAACTGAGGTCCAAAACCGATGACAAAGCTTCTCCTAAGCAAGTTGCTGGTTCTCAGTGAGGCGCTTTTGCAGCCCCTGATGCCTGCTACTTTAGAGTCGTAGGCCGCTACCGACTCCCACGTGGAGTCTGCCAGGTTGCTGGAAACTCAAGGTATTGGAGCCTCAGCAATTATTCCCTCAGATGGGTCTGGAGCCGCTGAGCAGGCATCGGCTTCTGAGGGTACTTTCAGACCTAAACAATTATATATTAAACCGACTTCAAAGACTAAAACACCTTTAAAGGCAAAGAAACAAGTTCACCAGCCACAAGGACAGGCCTCCATGCCCAAAAAACAGATGCTCAAAATGCCCGAAGACTTAATTATCTTGATCAGGGGTTTCCATCCCCCTCCTGATAAGAGGCCTAGGCAAGAGACAGACTATGAATTTTCAGATCAGGTTTCCATTTCTTCTGATCAGGAATATTCTATTCCCCCTATGAGGATTCTGATGCTGAAGAATCAATTCTTTCAGCTTCTCTTCCTGAGGACTACTCTTTTATAGGTTCATAGGTAGGTACTAGGCTATTGGCCCTAGGGCCTATATAAGCCTAGCTTAGGTACCCTGGCTTTCGCCACCCAAGAAAATTATTTTCCTGTGCCACTGTCGAGCAGAGCCAGAGAAATTATCCCTGGGGTGAATTTCCTATCTACCAGCCAATCATCAAGATTTTTCTTGAGTGCCAATGAGGAGCTTTGTTTGATATATATAGGTAGATTGTTCCAGAGTATAGGAAGTCTCTGGGACAGGAATCTATCCCTCCAGCATGTTCTGTGTATTGTGGTGACGAGGTTAGGTCCCTAGAGCGTGTAGCTCATAGGGATTGGGATTTCTTTAAGTGGAGCATGTCTAAAAGCTCTGGGTTTGACATAGCTTTGTGTGTTAGGCAGAGATCGCCTCTGAGTAGGCGATATGCAATGGAGCAAAGCTGCAGTTTTTTGAGACGGTCTGCATAGGGCTTCTCTTTGAGGCCGGTAATCCTCTTTGTGAGGTATTTCTGTGGCCTTTCCAGTTGTTGTAGATGTCTTGTGAGGTACATACTGAAAGGAGCATTGTATTCTATAATGGGTCTAATGAGTGACAAGTAGAGGGGAACAATGACCTCTTTTTTCCTGGATGAGAAACCTTTTGTAATGAGGTGTGCCACATAGAAGGATTTCCTGACTACTGTGGCAATGTGATTATCAAAGGAGAGACTACTGTCCACCTGTGTCCCAAGGTCTCTTATCACACTTTTGGTGTTAAGTAGACTACCACCTATGTGGTAGTTCATGGGTACTGAGTTTTTACCAAAAGGAGTGACAATGCACTTTTTGGCATTGAGCTTGAGGCCATGGCTTTGACACCAGGCATCTGCCTCAGCAAGGCCCTTTTGTAGGATGTCCACATCTTTTGGAGTTTTGATTATGGCTCCTGGTTTGCAGTCATCTGTGAACTTCGTTAGCCAAAGACCTTCTGTGTTGGCCTGTACTTCAGAGAAGTAGATACCAAACAGGAGAGGACCTAGGACTGAACCCTGTGGTACTCCACTTGTCATTGGTCTGAAGCTGGATTTGGAGTCTCCTACTTTCACAGTGTGGGTTCTGTCAGTGAGCCAGTTGGCAACCCATCTTGTGACATAGGGATTTATACCTAGTTTAGTGAGTTTATCTATAATTCCAGAGTGGGGGATGGTGTCAAAAGCCTTGGCGAGATCTAGATAGGCTGTGTGTACCACCTTACCCTCATCTATGGCTTTGGTGACTGCTTCAAAGAAGTCTTATCAGGTTTAGGAGACATGATCTGCCTTTTACAAACTCGAACTGGGTGGGGTCCTGAGTTTGGAGATTACCAATGTCATTGTTTATAAGTTCCATGATGATACGCTCCATAGCCTTGCATACCAGGCTCATTAGGCTAATGGGGCGGTAGTTTCCGGGATCTGTGGTGGCTCCCCCTTTGTGGAGTGGGATAACTGTCGCTGTGCGCCATTCAGTGGGCACATAGCTTGAGGTGAGGCTATGATTGAACATGGTGCTTAGGTGGGGTGCCAGTTCGTTCTGTAGTTCATGTAGAACACAGCCTGGGATGTCGTCAGGTCCCATGGATGCTGTGTTCTTGGCTTTGGATAGTGTGTTTTTTACCTGTGCAGCAGTGATTACAGGAACTTTGCATTCTTCTGGTATAGAGATGGGCCCTTTAGGGGATGACAGAGGGGTAAAGTTAGCACTGAACCTATCTGCCAGGATGTTGGCAATATCAGTTGGTTCTGTATATTTAGTGCCATTGTGCAGTAAATCAGAGCAGATCTGAGTGTTGCCATTGAGAATCTTGACATAGCTATAGAATGCTTTGTGGTTGTCTTTAGAGTCAGTGGCGATTTTGTTTTCATAACTAGCTTAGGAGGATTTTATGAGGGATCTCGGCTTCTTACTGAAGCTGACCAGGGAGTTTCTCCAATCATGGGATTTTACTCTTTTTTTGCAATAGTTTCTTTCTTCTGTTGTAGAGTTTGTTTACGGCAGGGGACCACCAGATTGGCTTTCTTTTTTTTGGAGGACAGCATCTTGTTTCTGTTAGGGATTGCATGATCCATGCACTCATGTAAGTGCTTATAAAGTGCATTTGTGTAGGATTCAGCAGTCATACCTCTATTGTCTGTTAGCATGGGAGTCGTGAACTTTGCCACTTCTGTCTTAAGAAGTGTGAAGTTGGCTTTGGAGAAATATTTTACTGTGGTTTCCCTAATGGGGGGTGGGGGAGGGATGTGGATGTCTAGGGTGATTAGCTTATGGTCGGATCTGACCAATGAGGAGTTGACCTCTGTTGTGGAGCACCGGTTGCCCATGTTGGTAATAACCAGGTCTAGGATATTGCTGCCCCTGGTGGGGGTGTGGATAAGTTGATCCATGGCACTGGAATTTATGAATTCCAGAAAACGTTGAGCACAAGAGTTGGTACATGAGTAGTTTTCCCAGTTAATGGTAAGGTAGTTGAAATCGCCCACTATTAGGGTGTTATGTTGTACCCTAATATTTTCCAGTGTATTAAGAAATGAGGAGTGGGAATCCTGGGACATGGTGGGGGATCTGTAGCAAGCTACAATTTGGATTGCGGTCTTGCCCAGAGTTAGCTGCACTTGGATAATCTTGGATGCATTATGCTTAGCAACTAGCCTGTTGGTGTGGATATCCTTAATGAATATGGACACACCTCCGCCTTTAGTGTTTCGGTCCAGGTTAGGTGGCCGAAAGGTGTGGTATGAATTACAGCCTGGTAATGCAGGGGTACTCTCTGGAGCCTTGAACCAGGTCTCTGTCACTGCACAGATGTCGATGTTCTCCATTTTAAGGAGTGCCTCGAGAGAGTGCATTTTGAGGTTTAGACTTCTAGCATTGAGTAGCAATACCCTCAGATTCTTCCTGCCTGTACCTGTTAGGGTGGTGAATTTGTCATTTGAACCTTGCCTAAAAAAGGCACTATAGGGGTGACTAGAGCCTTAGCCAGTATCTGGAATCCCATGGGCGACAGGTGCAGGCCATCTCTGACATCATGGCTTGTCGATCATGTCATCCCAGGCAGACAGATACTGGATCCCCTTAGAATGACACCAGAAGCTTAGCCAATTGTTGAAGTCAATCATTTTGTCCTTGTACTGTGGTATCATTTTGGGTGATGGCAGGATGCTACTCAGGGCTAGGGTCATACCTGCCTGGGCTACAAGATCGGACAGCTCCTCCATGTCCCTTTTCATGTAGTCCAAGGAGGTACGTCTCAGGTCATTCACAGCAACATGGACAATGACAGAGTCATATTTGTACTTGTTGTGGAGTGACCTGAGTGCATGCATTATGTGGCGGATCCTGGCACCCGACAGGCAGCTGACAGTAACTTTCTCCTTGTTTAGCCTGGTGAGTGGAACATCAGTGTGTCTGACTATAGAGTCACCTATGACTAGAGTGTTGGGTACGTTGTTATGCCTTATGGGCTGTGGTTGAGTGGCACACTGAGTTTGTGGGCTATGTGTCATTTGGGTTGTGTTGGGAGGTGGAGGTTGCTTGTGTTTCTGCTTTGGAGGTCCCTGTTGCTTGGGCAGGTTTTTACTGGGAGCCTCCGCGAATGTAGGTGTGTGTTTTGTGTTTCTATTTGTGTGCTTTGGTGGTGTAGGTTTTGAGGGACTATGTGCTGAGTGTGGTGTGGTGCAAGTATGTACCTTCTCCTCTTGACTGTCTAGTCCAGTCTTGGGTGAAGAGAGCTTTGCTTCCAGTTTGGCTATATAAGTGCATCTTTCACAGGTTGTAGTGTTGGGTGGTATGAGGAGAGGGTTGTTTGTGTACATGAGGCAATTACTGCATTGCCCCAAGATGTCCAGATTCATCAGGTAGACAGGAGAAAACACGGGGGGGGGGGGGGTGACTCTTAGACATGCCTGGATAGGTGCTTATTTGTTAAGTACGAAAAACTGTTTTCTTCTAGACAGTGAGGAAGGTTGAGTGTTGTAGTAATTTGTAGCTTATTTAGTTCTTACAATAAGTTCTGAACAAGTGCTGAAGCAAAAAAACTGGCTAGTTCTAAGAAACAAAATTAAGCTAGAAGGCTACCCTCCAACTTTTGGGGAAACCTTGCATACCATGAGGGAGCACTTCCACTGGGAGAGCCAAGATTTTTCAGAATCTAAGAAAAGGCTGAGACTTCCTTTTACTACCTCAACACAGGCCTCTAGCTATTCCTCCTGTGTTGGACATTGTAGATGATGTGTTCTCAGAGTCTAGTCTGACCCCTGACTCTCTACCTCCGGCTCCTGTTAAGCCGGACAGATACTACAGGGTCCCTGACTCTCATAAATTCCTTTTCAAAAACCCTTCTGCAGACCCAGAAACTATTTTTCAGGGTCCTAAAGGGGTCAAGGCTTCTACTGCAAAAAACCGTGCCCCCTCTGACAGGGATTTTAGGGCACTGGATAGATGGGGGAAAAAAGATTTACACATCTGCTACTTTGGCTATAAGGGCCTTAAATTGCCAGTTTCTTATGCTTAAATATTAGCAATATATCATGACACTGCTTAAGCAGAAAATGATGGCAAACTCTGAATGTGCAGAAAATAAAGAAATGCAGGCTTTATTACATGCAGCTGAACAAGTTGGAAAGCATACTTTGCAATGTGGGTTTGATTCTCTGGAGGCCTCCTGCAGGGCCGCTGTTACAGGTTCTGTCATTAGGAGGCATGCTTAGTTAAAGGAACAAACTCTGCCTGACCATGTTAAAGCAAAATTATTAGATGCTCCTTTACAACATGATACCTTGTTTGGTGTTAAGGCGGAAGAGGTGTTAAAGAAAATGGAAGGCAAAGCTAAATCTATGCAAATGTTCAAGGATTTCTTACAGGTACAGCCACCTAGATTTAACAGACATTGGCCTACAAAGAACTGGTCCTTTCCAGTCTCAGACAGACCTCAAAGGTGCAGATCCAGACACCCTAGAGGCAGTTCACAGCCACAAAGATCCTACAGGTCTAAGCAGTGGAGTGCCTCTACCTCCAAAGATGGAGAAGACAAAGCACAATCATACAGGAAACAGTCCCAATGACTTCCCCCTGCCTGCACCAAGCACTTACCTTCTGGCAGCACCCTTAGGGGGAAAACTAGCACTTTTCTCAAAACTGGCACATTATAACCCAGGACAAATGTGTTCTAGACATAGTGTCACAAGGCTACAAGTTTCATTTCCATAACCTGCCAAGGGAAAACGGTTGGCCAGACCTGCCAAAACAATCAATGGGCAGAGGCTCAAAAACAAGTCGCAGCTCTCATGGACATGAGGGCTATTCAACAAGCGCCACAGCAAGAACAGGGACAAGGATTTTACTCAAGACTGTTCTTGGTACCCAGAAAGGACAAAGCATGGAGACCAATACTGGACCTATCTATTCTAAACACTTTCCTGGATATACCAAAATTCAAGATGACCTTAGAGCAGCTTCTGTCCATGCTGGACAGCAAGGTTTGGCTCGTAACTTTAGACCTAAAATAGGCTTACCTGCATGTCCCAATCAGACAGTCATGCAGAAGATACCTCAGATTCAAGGCTGGCTCAAAGCATTACCAATTCTCTTCACTGCCCTTTGGCTTATATACTGCGCCCAAGGTCTTCACAAAGTGCCTGGCACCAGTAATTGCTTACTGCAGACAAAGAGCAATACAAATATATCCTTACTTGGACAACTGCCTCATACAAGCAGAGAACAAGGACATTCTACTACAGCATCTGACGTTTGTGATAAGACTATTAACATGCCTAGGGTACACAGTCAACAAAAATAAATCAAAACTAGTACCCTCTCAAGAGATAATATTCCTGGGTGCAAGCTTAAATACAACTGCCCAGATGGCTTATCTCACTCCAGACAACCAAAGGCAACTGACTACCTATTTCAAGGAAATGGCAACAAAGGCCCAGTTATCTGCAAGAAAAATTCTGCAGGCTTTGGGCTTCATGGCATCCTGCATCTTATTAATTCCATATGCAAGACTGCATATGAGGAAAATTCAATAAAACCTAAAAGGTGTCTGGACAACATTGCCACAGTCTGGAAACAATGATTACTCTAATTCCCTGCCTGCAACAGGAGTTTCGATGGTGGGCAAAGGCTTGTCACCAAAACAAGGGACAGCCATTCTCACTACCCCCAGCCAGGCAGAGCCTAATGACGAATTCTTCAGATTATGCCTGGGGGGCACACATGGCAGGAAGAGGCATTCAGGGCACCTGGTCCACAAACCAAAAGCATCTACATATCAATCAAAAAGGGATGCTAGCTGTTCAAAATGCCCTGACAGCCTTAAAGGACCTACTTCAACTGGAACAACTACTGATAAAGACAGACAACACCACGGTCATGTGGTACATAAACAAGCAGGGGGGCACTCATTCTTATCCCCTGTGCAGACAAGCCATGGCTTTATGGGACACAGCATTGACTTACCAAGTTCATCTGCAGGCACAATTCCTGCCAGGAAATGAAAATACTCTGGCAGGCGAACTAAGCAGAAACCTCATGGATCCCCATGAGTGGCACCTGGATCCACAAGTCTTCAGCATGATAACAAAGAAATTGGGACACCTGGACATAGATCTATTTACCTCCCCTCAAAACAATCAACTAAAAAGATTCTGCACAAGGACTTATCACAGACAAGCTTGGAAAGTGGACGCCTTATCTTTCAACTGGACAAACCTATCAGTATATGCCTTTCCTCCACTGCCTCTCCACCCCAAGGTACTCCTAAATGTCAGGCAGGAGAAACCAAAAAAAAAAAAAACTTTTCAGCAGAAGAAGAAAAAAGTTCAGAGGGACTTAAAAGACTTTAAAGCAGGTTCCGTTTTTGCATAGTCAAAGGAACCTGTTGAAACACAAACTATTAATAAGGATAATATGAATCGTGTTGAAGTACCTTTGACTGATGATGTTGCCAACAATACCTCCATTCATGGTGTTATTAAAATAAGCAATAACATTAAAACCCCAATTTTGCTTTTAGACAAAGATTTTCCACCGTTAAGCTATGAACGGTCAGTTTACAGCACACCGTAGGGTGTGAGCGATAGCAATGGAGCTGTTGCCATGGAGAAAGGGGAGGGGCACGAACTGGTAGTACACCCTAAAACCAGCATGCTAAACCAATATCCATTTTTTTCAAAGTTGCCTCTTCTGTTTCGAATGAAACAAACAGTCCATGGATGGAACAGACGAGCAGTTCAGAGTCAAGAGAAAGCAAACCAACCCAGCGGGGACAGGTCATGTACAGAGAAAAATGTGGAATTATGTCAAACGGACTTAGTATGGAACATCTCTTCCCAGGAACTGACTGAACATGAATTAAGAATATTGAATAAAGGTTTGTCTTTCGTTCCAGCCAAATGGGCTGATGTAATTATGGACTTAAGATTATTTGTTAGGAACATTCATTTGAAATTAATGTTTAAATCTAAAGAAAGTGATGGTGTTATACCTTTATGTAGGAAACAAGAGTGTTTTTATGCCACAGAATCATCCTCTATTGGATGTCTTCCTTGGTCTATGTGAGAATGAAATTTATGGCCTTTTAGGTAGTTTTGACAGAAAGAGAGGCCATGTAAATTTAAAGAAGAAAGACAAGCACTGGTTATTTGGAGAATGACTATGAACTTGTTATTAGACCAGCTGATAAGGGTAGGTCTATAGTGTTAATGGATAGGAGCTATTATTTTGATAAGATGAATGAAATGTTAAATGATGTGAGCATGTATAAGAAGATAGATAAAACTATTGTATTAAATGTAATAGTTTATGTGATGCATGTACTAGTAGATTGTCTAGTTAGTGGAATTATCACCAAGGAGCTGTTTCAATATCTGGCTATAGAGGAACCCCTGATACCGAGTTTGCAAGGGCTTCCTCAGAAACATAAAGATTTGTTTCAACCTCCCTTTAGACCCATATTAGCAGGAGGTGGCTGGATTACTGAGCTGTTATCAATATTCACAGAGAAACAGTTGAAATCAATTTTAGAGAAGCAAACCTCTGTATTACATAATAGTAAGCAATTTTTATCTCATATAATGACACAGTAGATAGGAAGGAGGTGACGTTTTTAGTCACACTTGTTAAGTCATTATTTACAGCTATACCCACCCAGGATGGGATAGCCATGGTTAAGAGATGTTTATCACAAGAAAGCAGATATTCTCTTAAACATATAGATTTTATATTTTTTGTTAGAGTTAATATTGGAAAGTAATATATTTGTATTTGACAACCAGTATTACATGCAGACTGCTGGCATTGCTATGGGCACTTCATATGCCAATAGCTTTGCCAACTTAGTCATGGTTGAATGGGAGAACAAGGCTGTATTCAAGTGTCTTTATGGAAAATGTAATTTTCTATCTATGTTTTGTGGATGATCTCTTCATGTTATGGAGAGGTGATGAAAAGCAGTTAGAGGATTTTGTCAGTTTTTTGAATAACAGCAGTACTTTCCTGCGATTCACTGAAATACATTGTACATGTCAAATAGACTTTTTAGATGTAAGAATAAATAAAAGGGAAGAGGGTGTTTTTCATAATAGCAGTTACAGGAAAGATTGTTATCGCTCAACTTATGTTCACCGCACGAGTATGCATCCCAAACATGTTTTTAATAATGTATTTTAAAGTCAGACTATGAGGGCATCTAGACTTGCTGACAATGAATATGGTTTTAAGAATGATTTGGCTCAGTTGGAAGTAGATTTTAGAATTAGAGGCTATAAGCCCAGGGATGTTGATGCAGCATGCACTCAAGCGGTTGAACTAAGGAATAGTACAGCTAAACCATAGTTTTCTAAAGTGTTAGATGAGGGGGGATAAGCATGTTGCTGTTAAATCACAGCCTACTGCTTTTACATTGAAGTACACTAGTGATGACAGGAAGCTTAAAAAAAGTATTGGCATGTTTTACAAACAAATGAAATAACCCAGATTGTAGGGGCTGAACCAAAATTTGGATATAGGAATTCACGTTCCCTAAAACAGAGGTTATGCTATCCCAAAGATGAAAATAAGATGTGTAATAACTCCATGACCTACGGAACCAAGTCATGTGTGAATTGTTCTTTTTGTACATATATAGATACATCACCCTATTATATACATCCAGACACCGAGGTTATGTATGCTATAAGGGTTAAAGCAGTGTGTAATACTAAGAACTTGATGTACTATGCACATTGTGTTTCCTGTAATTCCTTTTATGTAGGAAAGACAAATAGATGCCTTAGGGAGCGCATCAGGGATCATTTGTATTGTGCTCGTAAAGGGCACACATATAGTGCAATAGCTAAATACTTGTTAGATAAGAGAACAGACCATGGATTTAAATTCATAGTGCAGACTGTTATACAGGAAGGACCCAAAGTGGGGAACATAGTGAACAATACTGAAGAGGCTGAGCTCAGATGGGTCTTGAGACTTAGGGCACACCAAGGAAGTGGGTTAAATGACTATGTATCTATTAAACCTAAGCTTAAAGCCAGAAAGCATCAAAAATAATATAATTTAATATAATTAATTTATTAATTATTGTATTTAGACAACTTTTAAGGTCCTGAAACCTTATTGTATGTAGTTTTTTCTGTTTGTGTTTTTAATTTTAAATTGGTTAAATTAATCATGCTATTTGATTGAATGTTTTAAAATTGTTTGATAGACAATTTACTATTTAGTTTAGATTATTTTTGTTAGTATTGGTCTGAGGAAACAAATTGTATTTGTGAAAGTGCTAACCTACATTTTATAGATTAAAACATTTTATAAACTGGTTTATTGGTTAATTGGAAATTTTTTGCTGCCGTGTTCCTGCTCTGGTTTTTTATTCTAAGATAATTATATAAAATGTTTACCAGGGAAGTGCACTGATCAGTACTGACCAATTTCAGGCTCAGCCCAGGTCTGTTTTCAAATGTCACAGAAAGTTGTCTTTGTGAGATGTATAAATATTCTAAAATCTGAGGTGCCAAAGCCCAATGGTATCATCAAATTGTCCAATATTTTATATTGTTCAGTGACACTGTATTTTTTTTACTTTTATTTCTTACCCTTGAACTTCTTTCTTTTCTGGGTTATTTGTTTGCCCTCCATTGCACTACCTTCGACCACTAACAGTATACAATCTTGCCTGTTTACTAATAACCATTTCAGCAGGGCTCTCCAAATTTGTGTCTTCTGTACTTTGACAACTTCTCTACTCATTACAAGAGTAGCCTTTCCAATGGTTTTCCTCATGATGACAAGAACTCCTTGCTAGGTCATCCAGACAGCCTAATCACAGCTTTGTAACCAGTATATTTTGGTGTGACCCATCCACAAGCGGCAATCCACTGTGAGCACCTCCTGATGCTGCCATCTTGCTGTAAAATCCAGGTATAGATTCATTGACCTTTTCTATTGCTTTTGCTACTGTCAAACTGTGCAGCACTACCATCTCCACAATATTATTACATGCTAACTGTTCCCTGCCTTTGTGTTCCTTTTCCAAGCTACCTTTGCACAGGGAGTGGAAGGTATGTCCAGACTCAATGAGTAGGGAAATTTTGATTGTTTACCAACCAGATTTTCCATAGACAGCAGAAATACATCCCTGGGTCTCCCATAATGAGGCCACCAGTGTAGTGCGACTCGCTCCATAGATAAAGGATAAATAAAAATAAAGTAAATCTTCAGCTTGATCTTGTGGCAGCCCATGTATATTCTTATGCTGAACAGAGCATCTTCATTCCATTCAGCCTGTTTCCAAATATTTTGAATAAGTAATCTGTTTTTTTTTTTTTTTTTTTTTTTTAAAACCTTGGATTATTTTGTATTGTTGTGACAGTGATGCTGTCCCCCCCTCCCCCCTGAAAAAAAGTAAGTGTTTTGAGTCTATCAAATGAATACTGAGCAACTTATTTTAGGTCGACAGCATGACTTGGGCAATTGACCACATTGTGCAAGGCTTACTCTGAGGACAGTCCACAAAGCAAATATCTCTGGGACTGCATTGCTTAAAATAAGGCACATCGCTGGTCTTGTGCTACCATAACTTCAGCCCAGGCCATTAGAGAACCTCCCACTGAAAACCAAGCACTCTAAAAAGTGTCTGACGTAGAAGAAACTGGCAAACTGATAACCTGAGTAAGTCTGAGGGCTTACCTAGGGCCAGTAAAGGTGAGACCAGGGAGGCACTTTTTCGGTCCTCACCCATCAAGTATTTTTTGATTGTGTGTTTTTGGAGGAGTCCTCATAACAAGACCCCCTCATGTCAAACCAAATCCACTGCAGTGGCTTTTGGATCAAAGGTCTGTACAGATGATGACCACTTTTTGCTCAGCAAGTGGGAGGGCAGTGTCCACTGATTAATTAGGCCAAGAGAAATTTCCCAGAATTTAAATCCATGGTACTGGCCCATGTATCAATACCTGTTTTTGCAGCCACCACAGAGAAACTGAAGCCTAAAATACCAAAGCTGAAGCTAGAATCTGCATGTTTGCCTTGGCCATGTCTGAGTAGGCAGTCAGTTGAAACCACTTCCCAGGCTTTGTATAAGGACTTATTCCAGATGGCTTAGGGTTTTATGAGCTTTCTAAAAGCCAAGGTGCCAGACATTCCTTCTAACAAAGGATTGATGTTGCCTTAGAAGAGGATTCAGATATCTCAGATCTAGAGGTGGATGAGCTGGCCTATGTAGATTAGATATCTCCCCCCACCCCCTTTTATGTGTCAGGCACTTTGAAGACAGTATATCCACTGCTTCAACACTAGAGGATCCATCACTTGGGGATAACCTTTATAAGATGAGATAAGACTTCCAGTGGGATATGAAGGGGGTACCCTGTGGCTCTGCTGAGATGCAAAATATTTACAGGCCTGCTAGAAACAGAAATAGTCGACATCCTGGAAAATGAATTTATTAATACATCACTAGAGTCAGACTTCCTTGCCACTACTCTGTGGTCCATTATGTAGTGATCAGGATTCCCCAAGTTCCTTTGCAGGAACTCCAGCAGTTGTGTCTCTGGATTAAAGCAAAACACTGTCTGTGGCTTCATCTAGAAGCTTCATTCTCAATCACAGGAAAAATGAGGTTCTTAATCTCTTTGGAAAGAAAAGATACACATCTGCTACCTGAGATGCACATGCTTAAGTTCCAGGAATCCTCCTTGCAGAAGCTGAGGACTATGTTAGAGGGGGATCAGTGCTAATGACCTGAAGCTGGAGATCATTGACTTATGCAGCATCACTTCTCAGGTGCCAAGCACTCCCAAAACTGTCACTGTACAGTAGACGTCTTGTGCTTGACAGCAGCTGCAGGTTCAGTGATTGATACATGCCTGGCTTGAGGATATAGCCCCTGCAAAATCATGTGAAACCTTAAGCCCCTTACTGTTTCCCAAGACATGGACCTGCATTTCAGACCTTCTGCTGGGAAGGTGTTTTAAGACTTGAGAAAAAAAAAAAGAAAAGGACTATACAGTCAGTCCAATGATTTTTTTTCATTACCAAGCTCCATGATTAAGTAGATGTTACCCTTCAAATTTTTGGCACATCATCAAGCAGAAGGGCAGCATATCTCAGAAAGGGAAGAAACCTAGCTACAGAAAAGAATTGCAAGCAAAGTATAAGAACAATCCAGGGGCCTCATAGCCATGACTCTTGAAGGAAGCAGCTGTGATTCCATCAAGCTGTCCTTTCCCTTTAGGAAATCCAACTTCAAACTTCCCTACCCATAAATTGAAGCACACTTTCCTCTTTCTTCTTGCAAACATGGGGTCATCCATGTCTGTGTGTAGAGGAGTAGGAGAAGACAATCCAGAGCTCTGTTCTCAATATTCTTGGAAAGGGTTACACAGTTCAGTTCCTAAACAGAACAAAATGTGTAGGTATCCTTTCAGTTCCAATGTGAAGAAGGTCATTTAGTTGCATCCTTGCTAGATGGCCTGCCAAGACAATGATTCATAGAAAATATTCCAGCAGGGGTAGTGGGCACAGGGTTTTACTCAAGATTATTTGTAATAGAAAAGAAGGCACCTGGAGGTCCACTCTAGACATGTCAAGACTAAAATATTTAATAGTCTCAAAATTCAGAATGCTTACCCTGCAAAAGTCTTCTGCCTCTTCTGCTCCTTCAAGCCTTCATGGTCAATTTAAATCTGAAGGATGCCCATCTACGTGTCCCCACAGTAAATGGACATGGTAGGTTTCTGAGATTTTAAATTATGGGACCCAACTGCTAGTTCTCCACCTTACCCTTTGGCTTATCTACTGCATTAAGTGTATTTATGCATAGTTTCAGTATTTGCCTCTTTCAGACCACTCCTACTTTTACTGGATGCTGGTCTGATTCAGGCAGACTTAGTAGAAGAGAGTTCAAAGATCCTGCAATTTACAGTTATATATTTCAAGCAAATGGGTTTCTCCACGGTGAAGGGGTGCACCCCAACTTAATGATTTGTAATTTGGCAATGTAAGCTTGGGAAGTAGCCCCTGAGTCAGGACTGACCATCTGGGCATCTTATCACAGGAAAAAGTTTTAGCAGAAAGGCTGAGCATGTCACAATCAGACCTCCATGAATCGATGCTGAGCAGAAATGTATTATTTGATTTAAGTCACGGGTGAGGTAGTAGTCCTTTCTGCTTCTCTAGAGAACAGGCAGTTCAGGATGTTTTGTTTGTAGGACAGCAACTCCCAAGAGCTTGGAACATGGATATCTTCTACATTCCATGAGCAGGTCATTCTCTCTATGCTTTCACCACTGATTCCCTGGGTATCTCAGGAAAATAAAATGAGAGGCCAAAAGTTGTTTTTAGTAGTCTGTCTCTGATCAAGGCAAAATGTGTTCTCCCTCATAAGTCTAGCAAGGATAGAAGTAATATTGTTACTTTGGTGAGTGGACCTATTGATCTGTCCTGTACCCAAACTCTGAGCTGTAAGGCTGACAGATTTTTTTTTACAGTCATTCCTTCTTGCAAAGGTGGCACAGTGGTGAAGTAGATAGCATTGTCACCTCACAACAACAGGTTACCTGGTTTGATTTTAGGCTGGGGTGACTTCTGTGCTGAGTCTGCGTATCCTCCTTGTGTTTGCATGGGTTTCCTCTGGGTGCTCCGATTTTCTCTCACATTCCAAAGACATGCAGTAGGTTGATTGGACACTCTAAATTGGGCATAGGTGTGGATGTGTGTGTGGTATGAAGAACAACCATGGCAGGGCAAACCACCCAGTGCTGTAAACATTGACACACAAGTTATGTTCAGTGTTGAAGTGACACCCTGACCCCATGTGCACAAATGGGGAAAAAGGCATTATGGATGGATAGATTCCTTCTTGAGTTTTTTGGCCAGTGCAGAAATCTTTTCAATTTATTGTTAGAAATGGTATAACTGAGCTCTTGAAATGTTTTGCTGCTGTGTTTCTGCTTCAGTTCGTTCTCTTTTCTAATAAGTTTTAGACCAGTTTCCAATACCATTAACTACTTTTTTTTAAGTGTTCCAGAACTGTTTTTAATTGGCATTTTCATGGTGATCTTTTTGACCCTTTAGTTTTGCTGCCCATTTATGTATTCTTGTTAATTTCTATTACCTCATGTAAATATGTCTTTATAGCTGAAATTATTTTACTAATTTGGCTTATAAATCTGTCTTATTAATATTTGTCAATGAGACAGTGTCCAATCTTAATTCAGATTTGATGTATACCTAGAAAATAGATAGGTTTATGCTGAACCAAGGTGTAATCAGGAATTTACAAGTTATACAGACAGAGGTTATTTTGCATCCACCCCCCTCCCCCAATAAAAGGCCTGTCTTGTT
Organism: Protopterus annectens; assembly: GCF_019279795.1. NCBI lineage: Eukaryota > Metazoa > Chordata > Ceratodontiformes > Protopteridae > Protopterus > Protopterus annectens. The sequence continues at coordinate 1,591,182,037 of NC_056732.1, read as the reverse complement.
ATAATAAACTTACAAAGTGGCACCAACCTGCACTGTTGCCAAATGGAATAAGTCATGTGACAGTGTTTTACACAGCAGGCATCTTTCTAATGAACACGATCTCTGTAGTACAGTAACTCTTTGGTCACATCGTACATCCTAGCTTATGGTTATGGTGCTTCACTGCAACCAATCTGACTGATTTTGCTGACAATGCAGTACTGTGACAAGCCTCTGTACCATTTCATGGTAGCCAGTCTCACAGAGGTCCTTCACACCAGTGCCATTATTCAGTGCCCCTCTATTCTATGTCAGAATAGGCAGTTGCAGGGGGTCCCTTCAAAGAAATACCAATATGTTAGCACTAATGAGTGTCAGTGCCTCACTTTGGCAGTTGGTTCGTGCTAATGTTTATGGTTTAGTTGTCTATATCACTCCTTAGTAGCCAGCCCCATAGAGGTCCATTTATATGTGTAACATTCTTACTTGTAGGCATGCAAGCAAGCATAGTCACTACTGCCATGATTACCATAATCAGAGTAACAGTAGTAATATGATAACAAAATGCCCTTTTTTCAGTGAGTCACAATTCACTTCATTCCTGTTATGGAACCTAAAATGTTCAGCACATGATTGTTCTAGGGCTGCCTAAGTGTGGAGCAGTCTGTACGTTCTGGTATCTATAACATTTATCAACTACTGGTGATATGCTTTTGTCGTCTGGAATACAGTGTTTACAAAACACAATCAAATTCTGTTAGTATAAGTTGTCTAATCCTCCATGGGAGCATCAAAAGCATTTAAATGCTGAATGTGCTCAGGCATTTTGGAATGTCTACATTCAGTCACATCTGTTTTCCTTATAGTTTAGCTCACTATGGTGTACTCAAAGCATTACACATGCATTTTTTTCTTGCACACTTATAAAAGCTGTCATATTTGTACAAGCACACATACCAATAGGTATTCTGCTCTAAAACATAGTGTACCTTTTTATATAAACAGACACAAATTGTTTCAAATACTTCCAACCCAAATTCGTCGCAGTGACATGAGAAAGCAGCATTCAGTTTGCTTTGACATAATGCGTTACTTCATATAATTTCATTCTAGCATGTTTCATCATTCACCTGCTACGTTGCCCATTTCTGAAGTATTTCAGTATGTTGTAATAAACCTGATAAAGCCATTTTTTTCTAAGAAAAACGCAATACTGCATGCTTTACAAGAATAATTGCATACAGAATACACATAAAAGACACACAGAAAATGGTACAGGATGTTTTAAACTAATTAAAGTTCATGTGATGCAAATAACATCACTGGAAAGAAAAGCAGACATATACAGTCATCATTCTTGAGGAAGTATCTTTACAAATAAGGAAGTCTTCATTCTGACTATATGAAATAAACTGCCAGTAACCGCAAGTATGGATTAATGAAAAAAAACAGTTGTCTGTAGGTCAACAAGTTGAAGAGTTACCAGAAAGTGGGATTGTCCAGCAGTTTTTATGCAACTTAATTCATAAATTCTAAGATCTGTATACAGAAAAAAAAATCTACCTAATCTAAATCTCTAAGTAAAGCAGCAGAAATCGCTTCATTCACGCAATGTACAAAGTTGCAACTAGAAAAAACAAAAAAGACTACAACATAGCTCTAACTTTCCATTGCCAAAATATGCAATATTACCTCTTATCATGTAGAACAAATCAACAAAATGCATATTATTTATAATGTTGCTAACAACTTCAGCTAAATGGCTCACAGAATAGTTGAAATCACACTTAATGTGAGGCAATATTATAGGTTCATAGGTTCATACTAGGCTATCTGCCCTAGGGCATTTATAAGCCTAGCCAGAGTGTGTTTGGCTTTCGCCACCCATTTTAAATGAATTTTGCTATTCCCTTTTTCAAGGTTAGTATACCGTGCCTCTGTCTAACAGTGACACAGAAGTGATACCCGGGGTAAACCTATGATCCCCCATCCACTCATCAAGATTCCTCTTGAAGAGAGTCAATGTAGGACTCTGCCTAACCTGGACTGGGATTTTATTCCAGAGTGAAGGGAGCCTCTGGGTTATGAATCTTTCCCTCCAGCATGTCCTATTTATTTCAGTGCTGAGGTTCAAGTCTCTCGAGCACGTAGCTCGATGGGATTTGGATTTTCTGAGGTGCAGCATGTCCATTAATTCCGGGTTGGACATGGTTTTATACGTCAGGCACAGATCGTCTCTGAGCAGGCGGTATGACACTGAGTAGAGCTGGAATTTCTTTAACCGGGCAGCATATGGCATCAGTTTGAGCCCTTTGATCCTCTTGGTGAGGTACTTTTGGGGTCTTTCCAGTTGCTGCAGGTGTCTGGTAAGGTACATCCCAAAAGGGGCATTGTACTCAATTATGGGCCTGATGAGGGATGAGTAAAGAGGCACGATGACCTCCCCTGATCTAGATGTGAATCCCTTCATGATTAGGTGGGCTATATAAAATGTTTTTCTAACCACTTTGGCCACGTGGTTTTCAAATGAGAGATTGCTATCAACTTGGGTCCCCAGGTCCCTAATTACTTCTTCCAGATTAATGGATTACCACCTATGTGGTAATTTGTGGGCACTTTGTTTTTGCCAAAGGGGATTACTATACACTTTTTGGCATTTAGCTTGAGGCCATGGCTCTGGCACCAGTTGTCTGTTTCTATGAGGCCCTTTTGTAGGATGCTTGTGTCGGCTGGAGAGTCGATTATGGCACGTAGTTTGCAGTCATCTGCGAACTTGGTCAGCTACAGTCCTTCCGTGTTGGCCTGTACCTCCGAGAAATATATACTGAACAAGAGAGGTCCCAGGACTGAGCCTTGTGGGATGGCACTTGTAACTGGTTTGGAGTCTGACATGGCTCCAGCAATTCTAACCATGTGGGTTCTGTCCTTGAGCCAGTTTGCAACTCATATAGTGACATAGGGGTTTATATTTAAGCTGGTGAGCTTATCTATAATGCCCGAGTGGGGTATTGTATCGAAGGCTTTTGCGAGGTCCAGGTAGGCTGTGTGGACCACCTTCCCCTCGTCAGTGGCCTTGGTGACTGTTTCAAAGAAATCAGCAAGGTTTAAGAGGCAGGATCTGCCCTTAACAAAGCTGAACTGGGTAGGATCCAGTGTCTGTAGGTCCCTAATATCTTTATTTATGAGGTCCATGATGTTCCTTTCCATAGCTTTGCAGACCAAGCTAGTCAGGCTTATGGGGCGATAGTTTCCAGGTTCCGTTGAGGCACCACCTTTGTGAAGAGGGACCACTGTTGATCTATGCCCACTCTTTGGGTACATATCCTGTAGTAAGGCTGAGATTGAACAGTAGTTTTATGTTTGGGTTTAGCTCTTCTTGGAGTTCATGTAGGATGCAACCAGGGAGACTGTCTGGTCCCATTGATGCTGTGTTTTTTGCTTTGGAGAGGGCGGCTCTTACCTGAGCATCTGAGGTGTCAGGGGGGCAGCACTCTGCTGGGATAGATATTTGCCCTTTTGGTGGGGAGGGTGGGAGAAGTTTGCGCTGAACCTGTCAGCTAGGATGTTGGCAATGTCTGTGGGTTCAGTGTATTTTTTGTTATTTTGGACTAATTCTGAGCATATCTGGGAATTCCCACCCAGGTTCCTAACATAACTAAAGAAAGCCTTGTGATTATCCTTAGTGTCCTGTGCAATTTTTCTCTCGAAGATGGCCTTAGACGATTTTATGAGTGCCCGTAGTTTTTTGCTAATACTGATCAGAGATGCCTTCCCTTTTTGGGATTTTGCTCTATCGTGTAGTAGCTTCTTCCTTCTTTTGTATAGTTTGTTTATGGCTGGGGTCCACCAGACAGGACGCCTGCCTTTGGAGGATTGGGTCTTGGTTTTATTTGGGGTTGCATGATCCATGCATTCCTGAAGGTATTCATAGAATGCGTTTATAAAGGATTCTGCGGTCTGGGCCATATTTTCCACAGGCCCAGGGGCTTTGAAGGATTCCACCTCGGTTTTGAGGAGTGTGAAATTTGCTTTAGAGAAGTTTTTCACTGTGGTTTTCTGGGCAGGGGGTGGGGTCGGGATGTGAATATCCAGTGAGATTAGTTTATGGTCTGATCTTACCAGTGAGGGTTACACTTCTGGTCTGGAGCATAGAGCCCCCATGTTGGTGATGATCAGGTCCAGTATGTTTTCCCCTCTTGTGGGAGTGGTAACAAGTTGTTCCATAGCATTTGAGTTTATAAATTCTAGGAACCTTTGGGCTAGGGTGTTGGAGCTAGAGTAATGCTCCCAGTCTATGTTTGGGTAGTTGAAGTCGCCCAATATAATCACAAACACCAACCTCCGTGCAGGAACGCTAACTGTCCAAATCGTCAGCCACACTCTGTATCAGTTAGTTAGCGAAAAATAACTTCTCCGTTTCATGGGAAGAAAAAATACATCTATCAGCTTTCCACCAGTAAAGGAAACACAACTCTGCTTCAACTACGACTTAGTTACGTATCTTCCAAGACATCAGATTGAATAAAGACAATGGCTCCAACTCACAACATAAAGGGAACGTTCTTTATTCACAGCAGTTTAAACATCAGTAAGCGCTTTCACCCTACAAAGGGCTTCCTCAGAATGTACAGTCTGAGGAAGCCCTTTATAGGGTGAAAGCGCTTACTGATGTTTAAACTGCTGTGAATAAAGAACGTTCCCTTTATGTTGTGAGTTGGAGCCATTGTCTTTATTCAATACGTTGGATGTCTTGGAAGATACGTAACTAAGTCGTAGTTGAAGCAGAGTTGTGTTTCCTTTACTGGTGGAAAGCTGATAGATGTATTTTTTCTTCCCATGAAACGGAGAAGTTATTTTTCGCTAACTAACTGATACAGAGTGTGGCTGACGATTTGGACAGTTAGCGTTCCTGCACGGAGGTTGGTGTTTGTGTTTACGTATTCATACAGCAGGAACGCGCTCTCTAGTGGAACGCTTACGCTGATATATTTTCGCCCAATATAATGGTGTTTGGAGAGACCTTCATATTCTCCACTGTTCTCAGGAAGGCCGAGTGGGGTTCCTGGGTTTGGGAGGGTGGTCTGTAGGAGGCTATAAACTGGAAGGCAGTTTTACCCACTGTTAGTTGCACATGGATAGTCTCTGATACTTTGTGCAGTGCCACCAACCTGGAGGTGTGGGTATCTTTGACGAATATTGATACTCCCCCTCCTTTTGTGGTTCGGTCTAAGTTTTGGGGCCAAAAAGCATGGTATGAGGAATAACCTGGTAGTGCTGGGGTGCTCTCGGGAGCCTTGAATCAGGTTTCTGTTACTGCATAGATATCGATGTTCTCCATGCTAAGGAGAGTTTCGAGTGTGTGCATCTTGAGGTTTAGACTTCTGGCGTTGAGTAGCATTACTCTTAGTTTCTTATCCCTTGTGATACCTATGGAGGTGGGTTTGTCTTTTGATCCTTGCCTAAAAAAAGGCACTATGGGGGTGGCAAGAGCCTTCGCCAATATCCGAAAGCCCAGGGGTGACAGGTGCAAGCCGTCCCTAGCAAAGCATCGTGGCTTGTCGAGCATGTCATCCCAACTATTTATCATGAGTATTTGTTTACAAAATTCTTAACAAGGTATGTGTGGTGAATACTTTCAGTGTGAAACGGGAGAACACATAATTTTTTTTAAGAATCAAAATGTGGTACAGTATTAAAGTTAAGTGTCAAACCTGACTCCTGTCTCTGACCTTTAAACTAAACAAAAAACGCACGCAATTTACAATAGCCCTATCCCTAACCCCAACAATATACAGTTAAGGCCCTTTGAAATGTTTAGTTTTGGTATGTTTGCATTCAAGACAGAATGTGTTTGGTGAATAATTTTCTGTAAGTAAAAATCCTCATAGGTTTGAAACGTTGTCAGGCAATATACATATTGATTTTATTGATTAGAAAAGTCTGTCTAGTGGAAAACCCCTTTTTAGTGGAGACCTGGGAAGAAAAGCTCGACAAGCTACTGAAAGAGAGTAAACATACTTACATAGTGTGATGAATTGTACAGTAAAGAGAAAAAAAAACAAAGATTGAGCATATTATAGTGAGAAAACAGCAAGATGCTTATGAATAATCAACATACAATCAACACAATTATGATACAGGCAATGCAGTGATATGAAAATCATTCAGAAGTACATCAGGATGAGTGTTTAAAATATGAAAGATATTGTAAACAACTGGGCCATTTTTAAAGTCAATGAAAGAGTAGCGCTGATTGTGGGGGGTAGACCATGTTTTGTTTTTAAAACATCAAGAAATGTCAATATGTTACAATTCAACAACAGATGGTCAGAACAAACAGTGGTAAAGAACAGTGGGGGACTCCCTCCTTGTGTGTTTTGTAGACAATGTAAATACATTTTTCAGGTGACAAATACTGTATATACAACAGTGAAGGATCTGGTATAACATCTAAACAAGGGAGTTGTCACAGTAAGAGAGCAGTTTATCTAGAGACATGCTCCTCCTTCCCAGGCTTTTATGTTAAGAAGACAAAAAGGTTTTTACTTGAGAATCTATGAACACATTTATGACATAACACATCAAAATTTAAAAAGAATGCTTTATAAAAGCACTCCAAGGTTTGCAAAGGTTTTAAAAAGTTTTTATTATGCATCTTGGAAATCGTTACAGTAGAGGTTTGGGGGGGCATGAGAAAATAAGCTAAAATATAACAAAATACTGTGGCAGGCTAAACTTAATACTTCTAACCCTCCTGAATTAAATGAAAACATTCCTATTGCTCTAGTTTTGAAGATGCAATCTGCTAAATTATAATTACAATTCAATAGTAAGTTTTATAGTTTTAGGAAACTGTTTATTTTATGTTTTTCTTAATGTTTTCCAGATGTTTTTCAAAAATGTTTTATTAAAATTGTTCTATACATTGTAAACACATTGGCATATATATTATATAAGTCTGGAATACAGTTTGTGAGAATTTTGAATGGAACAATTCGTGGCAATGTTTTAAGCTTATTGCTTTAAGGATGGTCCAATGTACATACTGAATTTGCATATTGTATTGGTATTTATTAAGGGGTATTGATGGGGTCTCAATATGTTTTGAAGTAGCCCTTTGATACTGCACAGGATGAAAGCACTTTACAGTTTGCTACTTTTTTGTTTTTTAATTAAATGTGTAGACTGTGTAAGAACTTCCAAGTGATCCGTGGTGCTCTGTCTCTTGCAGTGATTTTTGGTTACCCACAGTATTTTGCTATAGTAGAACAGTGGTAAAGTAAACTAATAATGTGAGGTCGAGGAGGGGAGAGTACAGTGTATGTGACCACGCAGATGTAATAGTATAGGATAAAATGGAAGATTACCGGCCAAGTATTCATTTTACTACTGGTTAAGATAGAGTGGATAGGAATAGTTTAAGGGGATTAGGTATGTGTGGTATATGAGCAAAGCCATAAGACTTTTAGGTGTTTTTAATAGCAGTTTGAAGGATCTGAAGTAATTACCTTGTCTGAGTGAGAGGGTAATGGAATACCAAACTTGAGAGACATGAGAAGAATATGTTGAGTCACCTGTCCTATTGTTTGATTTAAAAGGGTGCAGTAAAAGTTTATCAGCAGAGCAAAGAATCTTAGACAGAGAGAAAGGTTGGATAATATTTTTTATTCTTTCGCATCTGGTTAAAAAATGAGACTGAACAGTTTTTAGCTGTATGAATATTAAATAGTGAGTCAATTATAACCAATATGCTTTTTAAGTACTATGCAATAATGGGATCTATAAGGCATATCGGCTGCAAATTTATTTTGTAGTAGCATTTTTCTAGCATGGTTATTTGGGTAGCTTACAAGCTGACAAGTATAGGAGCAGCATATATGGATAGCAGAGTAGATGCAATGGTTTGCCTTGCCTTGTTTAATCAGGTAAGGTTTAGCTAGACATAGGGTGCCAGGTATTTTGTTTGTTTTGCTCATAGCTTGCATTATGTGATGGTCAAATTTCATTGCATCATCTGTAACACCTATGAGTTTGGTATGAATTACAAGTTCAGTTTGGTTTGGTCAGAGGAGTGTTGCTCAGGTGTGAACAGAATGAGTTTGGTTTTCTTAGGAGTTTATAGTAATTGAGAGTTACAGGGCCATGTTTCAACAGAGATGAAGGATTCCTGTGTTTGGGTTTGTTCTTTTAGTTTTTTGGCAGAGCAGATGAGTGTGGAATCATCTGCATACTGAAAAGTGGTACCATGTTTACTTATGGGTATGTAGGTCATAACAAAAACATTGAATAGCAAGGGACCAAGGACAGATTCTTGAGGCATCTCTTTGTGTACTGAGAGAAATGAAGGGATGTCATTTTCACATTATATAGCCTGAAGTCTATCGTTAAGGTAGCTGTTGAACCAGATGAGAGATGAGTGTCGAAGCACTACAGAAAAGTATTTGTAGAGTAGTTTTTGGTGAGATAGTGTCAAAAGCTTTTGACAAATTAAAGAAAAGTACTGCTACTAAGTTCTCTGCATTCCCGGTATTGTTGATGATGATAGCAAAGTTGAGTAGAGCTGTTATAGTGCTGTGGTGAGGCCGGAAACCATGTTGTGTGGAGCTTTGTAAGTTGTTGGTTGCAATACAAAAATTAAGTAGCTGGGATTGAGCACATTTTTCTAAGATTATGGATAAGGGGGGATTACCATTATACCTTGTTTAGGAGCACGACGGTGTTTGGTTGGTTGCGCTCTTGTGCTAAGTTTAACAAGCACAATTAGGAGGTTAGACTGTGCCAGATTAGTGTTTGGGAAGGGGAAGCAATTAATAATAAAATGCCGCCGGATGCTCCGGCGCCATCTTCATCAAGCGCAAGGACAAACAGCCAAGCCTAGGGGTTGATGACGGCAGTCCCGGACATCGGTTCTTCTCTTCCCAAAAGCCTCTCCTTGTTGCCAAAAAACTTTTTACTAGAGAGGTAGGCCAGCTTCAGTAGGGCTTCTCCCTCTCTTCCTTTTCTGTACCTAGAAACATATGCTTAAAATGGCAGAAGATTTGAGTTAGATTGATTAGGAGTTCTATGGGCCCTGCCTCCTCCTCTGAGGAGAGGAGTGGATTGGAACCAGACTTTGTTTTGAACAGGGTTCAGGGGGGGCTTCTGAATCTTCTGGAAGATTTGGAGTATCCTCATTATTCTGATTCTGATGTGGATGATGCCACTCCGGGCTTCTCCTCCACTATAGGGTGCCGAAGAGTCTAAGTAGGACCAGAAGCTGTTTCTCAGGGGCCCTGTAAAGGAATTAAGTCAGGCCTCTGAGGTTAAAATGTCTGTCCCACTGACACTGACACAAAACAGTAGCAGGGTAGGTGGGGGGAAGTGTATACTTCTTCCACTCTAGCCATGAGCCATGAGGCGTTTGAATCATTTCACATGCTGAAATATCAAAATTATCTCCTTTCACATTGAAATCTAAGGTGGATGCTTTGGCGGAGGTATTGATTGTAAAGACTGTTGTACATCATCTCCCACCCTGTGATGTCAGAAGCCTAAGAAGATTTTATTCATGTTCCTAGTAGTACCAGAGGAAGGAGGAACGACATTGGATTTTATTTTCTCTTATCTCTCCTCAACACATTCCCCATTCCAAGTTTTGGCCGTTACAACAACTTTACCTTTTACCTGGAATCGCCAAGAGGGGTAACTGGAAGCTCAAGGTTCTAGATACTCACATGTGTTCATCTGCATATCAGGGAGTATCTTCAATCTGGAGTCTTCTCATTGTCAGTTCTCTGCATTGCTGCTGCATTGCTTATTCTTTTATCTCAGAGTAGTCACAAGTATTCCAGTTCATTCTCAGCTCAGTGATAGCAGGCTAAACAAGGACCATATCTATTATTATTTAGGCGACTGCCTGATTCTGAAGGAAGAAAAAAGAGAAGACCTTCTATGGATTACTGGAATATCTTATAGCAGTGCTGCCTAGGAGTATTATTCTGTGAAAATAAAGTCCAGTCTAGTACCCCTCTCAAGACATTTGCTTTCTGGGTGTGAGACTGAATACAACTTAAATGGCCTTTTTTTTAGACAAACAAAAGAGTCTGTCTGTTTACTTCCATCAACTATCTCTCATCAGTCCGTGCTGACTGCAGAGACAGTCCTTCATCCTTCAAGGTTCATGGCATCTTGTATTCTGGTTTTTCCCAATGCCAAACTGCAACTGCATATGTTAATGGTATATCAAAAATGTATGGACCACAGCACTGGAGGATAGACACTGTCATCAAAATAATACCTTGCCTTCAAAGAGTATTTTTGTGGTGGTTACAGTATGGCTGTTGGCCAGTAACTGGAGATATCATCAGAGGAACCACCTTTGTGCAAGGCTAGGATATAAGATATTTAACATATTTTAGGGGCACATATTTCTGTGATGGAGTGATTTATTGGGATGGAGATTTGGTAATGTATGGTGTCTACTAAGAGTTTAAAATACTCTGCTGGAAGATTGTCAGAGGCAAGTATAGGTATCTTTAGTTTCAGAAGGTATTTCCTGATGCTGGATGTGGGGAATGATAAAAGGTCATATGTGTTGGGATTATTTGTTGACTCTGAAGGGGGTTGGGTGGTACAAGAGGTAGATTGTTTGAAAAGGGAGCTATTGTGTTAATAAATATATACTGAATTGACAAGCAGTGCTGTCATTGCTGTAATTAGTAGAAGGGGTTAGTTGGGTGGTGTAGCCTGGATGTAAAAGTTTGTTGATGGAGGACCACAAACATTTGGATTATCTTTATTAGTTTATTGGAAGTTAGTATAGTATGTTTTTAGTCAAGTCTGACTATGTGATTTGCTGTGTTTTGTTGTTGCTTTATGGCTTTGGAGGCTGGACTCTATTGGAGTTTGTTTTCAGGTATTCCAAGCTCTGAATCTTTCTTTCATTATAATTTTTTACTTTTTTCTAGTTAACCACTGTGCAGGGTTTACATTAACTCCTGTGTTTCTTAGCGGACCATGTTATTTTAGGGTGGAGAGAAGTATATCGTTAAAGTATGTGACAATGTCATCTAAAGGGAGACCATGAAGGTGGTCCCAGTTAATGTTTCTTAAGCTGGCCAGGAAATTGTCTCAGCAGCATAGCTAGGGTGGGGCGAGAGGGGCAACTGGCTTGGGTGCAAAGTGCTGTAGGGGCACAATCAGCTGATCCCAAGCCCTCTTTAATGCAATATTAGCTTTTAAAAGGTGGTATTGCATTTGCAGTTAAACCGGAGTGCTGTAGAGTTCTGTGTATGATCTAAACTCTAGCAACTACACTACAGTTTATAAGTAAAAAAAATATATATATATATATATATATATATATATATATATATATATATATATATATATATATATATATATATATATATATATATATATATATATATATATATATATATATATATATATATATATATATATATATATATATATATATATATATATATATATATATATATATATATATATATATATATATATATATATATATATATATATATATATATATATATATATATATATATATATAGATATAGATGTATATATTTTTTATCTTTTTTTTTTTTTTTTTTTTTTAACTAAAACCTGAGAGCTGTATCGCTCTGTGCAGGCAGGGTATAAACTATACCAAGCAGTTTGCTACATTTGTAATGAGCAGTTTGCTACAGTTGTGAAAGATTTTTTTTAAACTAAAACATGAGCACTATAGTGCTCCATGCAAGCAAGGTATAAACTGTAACAACTGCCAGTAAAAGGAACATCCTTTTTTTCTGTTTGCTCCTCAATGGAAGAGTTGGGGGGGGGGGGTCATAGTTATAACTGTAATAAGCCAATCACTTGCAATGTAGTGACTGGTTTAGTGCGATTGATTTTTTTTTGCTCTTCACTTGAGGAGCTGAGTTGATGGGATGAGACACTGATTGAAGCAGCTACGTTTCTGAAGTGTCTTTCTGGAAAGATGTGAATTATATATTAGATTATAATGATGATGTTTCATAGGGGAGTTTAGTGCCTAACTGTAAAAGTAAGGATATGATCATTTAAGGAGACAGTGAGAGAGTCAGAAGCGAGTATATTGTTTGGAGAATTTGTGAATATGCAGTTAATGGCAGAGCTCTTATTACTGGATTTACTGTATCTAGTAGGAGTGGCGATGAGTTGAGTGAAACTGTATAAATGGATTATATTATTAATAATAGTTTGATAATATATATTGAAGTCTCCTACTATTTTAGTTTGTTAGATCTTTGTCGAGGCCTATGAGAGAATTTCTTTTGTTTTACATATGTTTGTACCTGAGGGTATGTCGATAATGAAGCATAATATGTTATGGTTATTAAATTTAAGTGAAGAACCTCGGCAATTTTATTAGCTGGGGTGGGCTATAAGTAAGAATGGGATACCTGAAGTGTGTTATTGTAGATAATTACCACACTGCCTGCTTTTCTGCCTGTTATAGCTACTCTAAGCATATTATGACCTGGTAGTAGGATTTGTTTTTCATTTTTATTTCTTGTTTTAACCAGGCTTTATTTATGACTATGATGTCAGGGGAGTGAAGGCAATCCACAAATTGGCTGCTGGGGGATTTTTTCTAGTGCTTCTGAAGTTAATGCTACAAAGTTTCAGGTACTGGTTTTAGTTGCTTGGCCTAATGAAAATGGTATATTTTAGTAATAGTCTGACAAGAATTTTGTGAAGAGCAGAGAGGGCCTTTGGTAATTTGGCAATCCTTTTGTGATGGATGGAGAGGACCTGGGTTTGGTGAATATTTCCACAGAGGATGGGCGAGTAGGAGAGGCTGAGGTAGGGGAAGAGCAGTGTAATTTTATGTTTTTTTAGCAAGTTTGCAGAGAGTGGGGTAGTGAAAGGAATAGTTTGGTTAGAAAAGTGTTTAGTGGATAAGCTGATTAGGTTAGGTGTAATATGAGAGAGTGTACTGAGTTTGAATGTAATAGGTGTAGGTGAGGTTATGGGAGTTCATCAAAGGATGGTAGGTGTAGGTGTAGGTGTGTGGGTAAAAGAAGAGGGAGATAGAGTAAGAAGTTGCCAGGGAAACATTTAGATAGGTGTATGCCAGCTGAGGGAAGATATTAAGTGTTGGACAGTTGTGGATATGTTCCATTTGGAGAAAATGGTAGGGGGTTACGCTTGGCTAGCTGAGGAGCTGAGATATAAAGGTTGGTGTTATAGGAAGACTGGTAAAGTGGCAAGTTAGAAGCCTGAGTGCGAGTTTGATAGGAGAAGAAAAATGAATAGTATTTTGAATGGATTAGTGGGGAGGGGAGAGTGGAAGGTAAAAGTATGTAGGTGTTATATATTCTTGATGAAAAATAATATGTTTAGAATGAGACTACATAACAAGGGAGTGATTGGAAATATGAAAGAGATGAAGTTAGGCAGGGAGAAGTGTGAGTATAGGTAATATAGCTGAAGTTAGAAAGGTTTATGAAATAATTACACAGGTTTGGAGCTGACTTTTGATTGGGTGTCATCATGTGAGCACTGAGAGTGGAGTAGGTTTTGCTGAGGTACACTAGTTAGTGAGGGTGAAGGGTGCCTGGGGTTAGAATAATGTGGTAGTGACTGTAGGAATAAGCAAACCTGATGTGAAGAACAAAATATGTAAAAGGTAATGAAAAGATGGGGTGTTAGTACTTCTACATGATAGTACGTCTGCAGGTAGGAGGGAAGGTCAGTGCTGATGTGTATGAGCAGTTAGTATGGCAGTTTGCTATAAGCAAACAGTGGGAGTTTGATACAGGGGTAAAAGTGAGTGTAACAGCAGGTATCTATAGTTACTGAGAGTTTCTGTGTACTGGAGTGGAGAGAGTGAAAGAGTGATGTGCGCTGGCAGAGTGAGTTTACTTTAAGGAGACATGGGGAATAGGAGACAGGAAAAGAAAATGAAGATTATTAAAGTAATGGTTTGCGGGGGTGGGGGGGATTGGAGGATGCATAGCCAACACATCTGTGGTCCTGGTCTGCTTAAATGGAATTGGGCAACTGATATGTAAAGGTTGTTGGTGCCCAAGATAGTCAAGTGAAAAGCAAGGTAACAGAACTGTGGCTAGATTTCAGTAACACACTCCTAACTCTCAGCTGATAAGCAAGACCTTGTTATTAACTGTGTTAAATACTCACACCATATCACAGCTTTGTTATTATTCCAAAATGAGTTATTACATGCTTTACTAGGTTTTGTAAATGATAATGAAAGTAGCTGTGTACTTGAGATCAGTGGTGATCTTCAGGGTGTAAAAACAGCAATCTGAGGCACACCTTTTGCAACTGAGAGGGCTGTACATCTGGGAGGTTCCTGTAATGTATGAAGTAATCCAGGCTGGCTGTAACTCCTATAAAGTGGGAAGAGTTAAGCAGAGAGGGAAAGCATTTATTAAAGCATGAAGTAATTCCAGAGGTTTGTTAATATGAAGCAGGATTTCAATTCTGCATCAAATAGGATAGTTACTTAAAATCTAGCAGGGCAATATGGTTTGTTCTGATTAGCCACATTCTCAGCATGCACTTCTTTCAAATGCTCACCTATAAAATACACTGGCTGCACAGTCAGCATGTAGGTAATAAAATTCTCCAAAACAATTTTATATATATGTATACACACACACACACACACACACACACATATATATATATATATATATATATATATATATATATATATATATATATAAAACATTTTTTTTGTAATGGATGGATCAATACTGCCAGAACCCAAGCGTATGCAACAATTATCAATGCGGACCTTTTATCTTACTATTTGTACTGGCTCACTTATGTTAGCTCAATCACATTACAGGCGGGAGTAGCTTAGCTAGGGTAGGGGAAAGAGGGCAGCCAGCGTGGGTGTAAGTTGTTAAGGAGTGTGATCAGCAGTAGTGCAGTATTTGCATTTATTTCTGTCCCAGCATTCTGAATGCTGGTGTGAAAATTAATTTATTTTCAGAACTAAAGGGCTTGGTTCAGTGCTTTGTCTATAGTATACAGTGTAGCAAGCTGTTTGCCACAGTTTTAAAAGTAGAGAAGACCTTATTTTTGTTTCTCAACTTAGATTTGGGGAGTGTAAAAACAGGGTCTGCCTTCACTTGCAACAGAGGTTAGGATCGGTAAATTGGAGAAGAGAATTTTTTTTTGCTCCTGAAATAGTTGAGGTGCACCAGATCAAGGAATGGCACTGGGTAATTGAAAAGACATCTATGCCTCTGATGGGAGATACAACAGCCCCACAGAGACAGCAGCTTGTAGCTCTATCTAGGATTGTGATGAATGATGTCTAATTCAAGCCCATTTTTTATTTTACTTAAGGATATGATGAAGCAAACGTTGAAAATTCAGTTCAACATACTGTAATTAGCTTGTACAGTGTAACGGGCAGCTTGATCTCTGTGAGGTAAGGAGGTACTGTCAGCACACAGCTAGCTGAAATTTTGTAAATAATTATATGTCATTTGTGAATATCAGTATAATTTATATAAGATGTTTGTGTTATAAATGTATTAGAACTCTATGTCGTGTAAACTGCTCCGTATAGATGTTTGTGTTGAAAATGTATCCAGAGTGTGTCCTTCTGAAAGAGAAGAGAAATGTACATGCACTATTGTAACTGTTTAAAAGTATACATTTTAACAGTAGAAACGGGGACACTGGAGGTTAACCTCAGTCCAGCAAACTTTAGAAAAAATATCAGAAATTAAATGACTTTATAGGCTATGCTATAAAGATGTTTCAATGCAGCTAGAGACACAAAGTCTGTATTAGGAAGCTTTCTGTATTGTCTTTAGGATGAACTAATTGCTGATTTGGAAGCATGAAGGAATGTAATTTTTTTACTTCCAAAATCTGGCAAAGATAAGACCAAAAGCCCTTGTATGAGTATTTTTACAGATAGATCCTAAATGCTACCAGCTGCCAGCATTGGGGGTTTTGGCCTGGGAACTAGAAGTCAGATTACCAGAAATGATGTCATTCTGCAAACTAAGTAATATTTAAGATATTATTTTGAGAAGTGTCTCAGTGAGACAGAGCATTCTGCATTCTGTCGTGGACCTGATAACAACAAGAGCCATTCACCACATCTGCCTGGTTCTAATTAAGTAAGTTTCTAGGGAACAGTACAACTCTGTTAAATACAATCAGGAATATAGCTTAGTTTAGATACTTTTCTTTATTTGTGTGAGCCTGTACTGCAATGTTGTTTAAATATTTCCTGTGGTTTTGAACTCTGATGTCAATGTGAATATATACTTAGTATTTTCTAGTTCTTATATTATGTATTATTAAATATATTTAAACCTTTCATTGTGGCTGATCCATGTAGAGATATTTAAGTTTTGAGAGTTCTTGCATATTTATTTGGTGACACTGTGTAGGCCTCTCCTAACAGCCTTGCTCTTGGTCAAACTACCATTTGTATTAGTATTAATATTACACAGTAAAATTGGACACCCTTTGCTAAGGGCCCTAAAGTAGCTGATAAGGAGTGACTGTGGCTGTGGAAACTACCATATAATCTGGGCAGAAAGGGACATAGGTAGTAAACCTGTGCCAGCCTTTCCCAGGTGTGTGTGTGCACGCGCTCGTGTGTGTGTGTGTGTGTGTGTGTGTGTGTGTGTGTGTGTGTGTGTGTGTGTGTGTGTGTGTGTGTGTGTGCGTGTGTGTGTGTGTGTGTGTGCGTGCGTGTGCATGTGTGTGTGTGTGTGTGTAAATGAAACCTCAAAGAGTGTGTCAGGGACATGAAGCACTAGTTAGACAGAGAAGGTGCTGGAGGTCTTGGCTGGTCACTCAGCTGAGATCTCAACTCTATAGCTGTGCCAGTGGGGAGTCTTATTGGAGATCTAGAGAAAGAGGGAGAAACCAGCCCTAGACTGACTGTGGCCTCTGTGTGCTCTTAAGGGAAATTGCACTTGATACAGAGAGCTGCATCTGGAAGTACTGTGTGTGTACCTGTTATCCTCCCATTGAACATCCCCCACTGTTGCCAGTGGTGAGGATTGAGGCACCTTGATTACTGATTGGCAGTGGTGCATTGTCACAATCGCCGTCATCCGTACTCCTCACTTAACACTTCCTTTATGTACTGTTAGCACTTTAGTATTGTTACTGCAGAGAAAAGAAGGGACCACTTATTGCTCCAATGTATGAATTAAGGTGAAATGTTTGCATTCCAAATCAAACTGCATAAGTTACTGCCATGCTATACAGCAACATGCAGTCACAGTTACAGTTGGCACATTCATTAACTGGATATCCCTTCAGTTTTGAAAATGCATGTAGCTGGGTAAACTGTATATGCTTGCCAACACCTGTGTTGCTTAGCAGTAATAGCTAATGCATTAATGACTCATGAAATGTTTGGATGAAATTCTGATGTGGCTCTTTTAAGATAAAACTATAAAGTGGGGATTTGGCATAATGGGTAAAAGCTTCACCTCAAAGACAAAAGGTACAGGGTTTGATTCTGATCTCAGGTTATTGGCTAGGCTTAAAATGGCCCTTCAGGGCATTTAGTTTATTATTCTCCTTTGAACCTAAAAGTGCAAACCTGTAAATCTAGAAGTATGTGGCTGATACTATTGGAGTAGAAGGATAAGGCTCCAACTGAGTTTTACAAAGATGTTTGATTAGTGGCCCAGATGACTGTGAAGGCAGTCACAATCCTGTGAACAGGCAGCCAGTGTCCTGCCCTTGATCTTGATTTAATGTTTATGGTACCCTGTAAAGCTCATTTGACTACGTCTGAAGTTCTGGAGAGTCAACAGGAACAGACCAAATGATATACTGCATCCAGCAGTTGATCTTAAGTAATCAGGCAAACAGCAGCATTCCTACACTTACAGCAAAACACTGCATGATGTGGATAGGGAGAATACTGGTAATGACCTAATAGTGTCCAAATATGAACACACATAAGCAACACCACCCACCACCTGAATAAGCAGCATAGAGGCTGCCATATCTACCGGATGTAAACCCAAAACAAACATTAAAAACATACCCCACTGGTGGAATCCTCACCTAAACAGGTTATATAATAAAAGAAGAAAACACATGGTTAAAATCAGGAAGATCAACTCCCTTAAAGATAAGTGCTCTCTTATACCACTGAATAAGAAACTAAGAGGCCTAATTAAGTCACTTACAAGGTCAGGATAACCTTCCAGGCTAAGGACAATCAGAAAGTTTTCTTCAGCTATTTCTGGAACATTAGAGGTGCCACACAGCAGTATGCTGAACTGGTGGTCAGAGGTACAACCTTCACTGCTCAGGGTGACATAGCAAATCTGACTGATAAATTCAGCCCAAACTTCACCCAAAATCCCCTCCAGGTCTACCAGGTGAAATCCCCTCCAACATATTTCCCCCCATTTATCAGCAGGGACCAGGTTCTGGCAGCACTCACTAAAGTCAAGAACACTGCCTCCATGGGTCCTGACATCATCCCAGGTTGCCTCCCGAACAGCATGAAACATGATCTATTAAGTCCACTTGAGGTAGTCTTCAACTACAGCCTTGAAACAAGCTATGTTACAA
Organism: Protopterus annectens; assembly: GCF_019279795.1. NCBI lineage: Eukaryota > Metazoa > Chordata > Ceratodontiformes > Protopteridae > Protopterus > Protopterus annectens. The sequence continues at coordinate 1,591,163,485 of NC_056732.1, read as the reverse complement.
GTGAATGGAGGACATTCCCCACCACAAGGATGGACCATCAACCAACCCAGGGAACAACAGTCATTATTTTAACAAGCCTATTATGCAAAGCCACAGAACAAATTATCATGGAAATGATAAACAAGGGCATTGGCAACCTACAGTCAGTGGAGCCATCCCAATTTGGCTTTGTTTAGGGAAGGTTGAGCCTACTTAACCTGGTAGACTTCTGTGATAGGGTCACCAGGCAGTGCAGTACTGCACTCAAGCATTGTTGACAAGCTCTTTGAGCTAGGTATAAATCCCTACAGAACTTGCTGGATGTCTCACAGACAGGAACAAGAAGTTAGGATTGGTGGAGAATTGGTGAGACTACCTCCACAAAGAGACTGGTTATCAGCAGAGTGCCCCAGGGCTTTGCTGGGCCTACTCCTGTTTGGCATCTACTTCTCGGAAGTCAAGGCAAGCATTCAAGGCAAGGACGTAGAATGTTAACTTCACTTAAAGTGCAGTCTAGATGCATTCATTGTCTTCTGCCATCCAGCTAATGTAATGCAGTGAAACAACAGCCCCTTGGTCCTAGTCACATTTACTAGAATGTTGTTAGACTATATAGCATGCACTCAAGCCAACTGTGGCACTAGAACCTTGCTTAGAAGTGAATCTACCTCCTTGTGAGTCACAACAAAGTTAAAGGAAAAAGGTAAAACACACCTCACCCAACAGGGTAAAAACAGTTTAAAAACAAACACAATATTTACACACTGCACCAAGCCGCTTTATTGAAGAACTGAAACAGGCTCTAATGTACTAAGCGCTTTCACCATCAAATTAATGGCTTACTCAGAGTAAAAAGAGCATCTAATCACATGGTTTAAATACAAACTACATTTTTCCACTGACCAATCACTATTGTTGACCATCATTTGACTCATATTTATTAATGCCCTTACTGTTATTTAGCCCAAAAGTGTATGCCATGTTGTTTTTATAATCTAACAAGTCCCTAGATAATTTTTTCACTTTGATTTTAACATTTTTATCTACAAACTTTTCAATATTACTAAGCACCACATTATATTGTTTGGCATACTGAAAAAAACAATAAGTTGCCAATAATACTTTCATTCAATGATACAATTTCTTTTTCAAGTGTTTCTAACTTACTCAAATTGTTTTTAATAATAATGTCCAACATCTCTAGACCTGTCTTGTCGAACAATTTACCCAACTGTTTATAAGCCATAGATCCTTTTTCAATACCATTCGGTAGTTTATTGATCCTAAGACCCTTCGGTACTTGCTTCAAGGAAATAGATTTTGTGTGAAATGCATTATCTAGTTGTAAGCCCTGAAACCTTCAACACGTACTTCCAAAATGCTCAAGTTGTTTCTTTAAAGATGGCGTCGGAAAGGCCCTTCCCTCCTCATTCGAGACCGAGAAGTCGACTTCCGGAATTCGGAGCCATTGTTGAATGCCCCTCCGTTTATGTTGTATCCCATCAATGGTTGAGGCTCCATCATTGTTTATACCGCCTCCATCTTCATCGACATCCAAGGCAGGAATAGAGTGTAGTTTAAACAGTTGATCTTGCAACTCCATAACCGTCGCCTGAGTGGAGTTCCCAGCCTCCACCTGGGTCTGCGTAAGCAACGCTGTTAACTTCTTGACTGAAGCAGTCAATTCTCGAATGACCAATTCCATAAGATGGAATTGAAAAGAAATCACCCTCGAAAAATCGCCCTCAAAAAACAGCCGGTGAAGCCATAAAGCTGAACTGGTAAAACACACCTCACCCAACAGGGTAAAAATAATTTAAAAACAAACACAATATTTACGAACTGCACCAAGCCGCTTTATTGAAGAACTGAAACAGGCTCCAATGTACTAAGCACTTTCACCATCAAATTAATGGCTTCCTCAGAGTAAAAGGAGCATCTAATCACATGGTTTAAATACAAACTACATTTTTCCACTGACCAATTACTATTGTTGCACAATTACCAAACATAACAACATACATACTGATATATATGGCATATAAAACTACACTTGTTAAAATAATAATAAAACTATTAATCTCAAAGAAAATAAAAATTTTAATAAATACTTTTTTACATAAACTTTGTAACATACAAAATAAATATATATAAATATATATATATATATATATATATATATATATATATATATATGTGTGTGTGTGTGTGTGTGTGTGCATATATATATATATATATATATATATCTCAATAACATAAATTAAATACAATAAATTTAAACCCTCCCAGACATCAAACAACCATTGCCCTTTGCTTCAGTATGGGACTAATAGAAATATGGTTGTTTAGTCCAGGGAAAACTGTAGCATTCAATAGAACCTGACATTTGAATTCCAATGACTCAACTCTAATATTTTCATCACCACCTCTTTTATTGTCAATTCCCTATCAACTACAAAAAATGTAAATTTCTTAACGTTGCCACAAACCATGGAATGTACATATAAAGCATTATGAATATCTTTATTTTTTATGGCCCTAAGATGTTCTGCTATCATTTCTCTTAACCTATGTATGTTTTTTCCCACATAAAAACCTGAACATGTTGTGCATGTTGCCAAATAGACAACCATCTTAGAATTGCAACAACATTTACCTGGGCACGGAATTGTTTTATTGTACCACCATACAGTCACATAGGGTCCATCATTGATATATCTACAATATCTACAAGCCCCGCATTTATACATGCGTGAGCTTGTATATCTTTCTTTTGATCTTTCTAATAAATTTTTAATATTCAAACCTCTTGAAAATATTATTCGAGGTATTTGCCCTAACTCCTTTTTGGTGTCTGTATCAAATGCTAAATCCCATGATTTTTTAACAGCCTCAATAATCTGGGATGTCTGGTAGTTATATTTTAAGACTAGGGCTCTGGAATTAAATGGTCCAGAATCAAGGGGATCTGTTCTTTCAGTTGTACCATTGATCCCACTAGTGTCTTTCAAAATTGGTTTAAATGATGTCCCCCTTCTCCCCATCACCTCTTTTCTGACTGATATCAACAATTTCAATGGATAGCCTCTATTTAAAAACATCCCTATAAGGCTATACATCTCAACTTGATATATCATGTCATTGCTCACGAGGCGAGACAAATGGATCATCTGCCCTTTAATCACACTTCTATGTTGATGCAAAGGGTGGCAACTTGAAAAATGTAATAATGAATTACTATATGTCTCCTTTCTGTAAATATTACTTTCCATCCCTTCTGGTGTTTTGGTAAGTTTTATATCCAGAAAGTCTATTGTTTGGTTGTTCCACTTATACATGAAGGAAAACAAAATGGGGTAGTGGAATTAAGATATGGTTGTTTGATGCCCGGGAGGGTTTAAATTTATTGTATTTAATTTATGTTATTGAGATATATATAAATATATATATATATATATAAATATATATATATATATATATATATATATATATATATATATATATATATATATATATATATATATATATTTATTTTATATGTTACAAAGTTTATGTAATCAAGTGTTTATTAATATTTTTATTTTCTTTGATATTAATAGTTTTATTATTTTAACAAGTGTAATTTTATATGCCATATATATCAGTATGTATATTGTTATGTTTGGTAACTGTGCAACAATAGTGATTGGTCAGTGGAAACATGTACTTTGTATTTAAACCATGTGATTAGATGCTCCTTTTACTCTGAGGAAGCCATTAATTTGATGGTGAAAGCACTTAGTACATTGGAGCCTGTTTCAGTTCTTCAATAAAGTGGCTTGGTGTAGTTTGTAAATATTGTGTTTGTTTTTATACTGTTTTTACCCTGTTGGTTGAGGTGTGTTTTACCAGTTCAGCTTTATGGCTTCACCGGCTGTTTTTTGAGGGTGATTTTTCGAGGGTGATTGCTTTTCAATTCCTTCTTATGGAATTGGTCATTCAGGAATTGACTGCTTCAGTCAAGAAGTTAACAGCGTTGCTTACGCAGACACAGGTGGAGGCTGGAACTCCACTCAGACGACGGTTACGAAGTTGCAAGCTCAGCTGTTTACACTACACTCTATACCTGCCTTGGATGTCGATGTCGATGAAGATGGAGGCAGTATAAACAACGATGGAGTCTCAACCAGTGATGGGATACAACATAAACGGAGGGACATTCAACAATGGCTCCGAATTCCGGAAGTCGACTTCTCGATCTCGAATGAGGAGGGAAGGGCCTTTCCAATGCCATCTTTAAAGAAACAACTTGAGCGTTTTGAAAGTATGTGTCGAAGGTTTCGGGGCTTACAACTAGATAATGCATTTCTCACAAAATCTATTTCCTTGAAGCAAGTACCGAAGGGTCTTAGGATCAATAAACTACCGAATGGTATTGAAAAAGGATCTATGGCTTATAAACAGTTGGTTGAATTGTTCGACAAGACGGGTCTAGAGATGTTGGACATTATAATTAAAAACAATTTGAGTAAGTTAAAAATGCTTGAAAAAGAAATTGTATCATTGAATGAAAGTATTATTGGTGACTTATTGTTTTTTCAGTATGCCAAACAATATAATGTGGTGCTTAGTAATATTGAAAAGTTTGTAGATACAAATGTTAAAATCAAAGTCAAAACATTATCTAGGGGCTTGTTAGATTATAAAAACAACACTGCATACACTTTTGGGCTGAATAACAGTAAGGGCATTAATAAATACGAGTCAAATGATGGTCAGCAGTCTAACAACAAGGGCAATTTTGATGCTGACCACCCCAATCTTGACTCTGGTGACTACCAGGATGAACAGTTGTGTTTTTTAGAGGGACCTCCGGGACCAAGGAGATCAGAGCTCCTGAGAAACCAAAGGGGAGGTTTCTCAGCAAACCAGCAAAGGGTTTTTTACCACAGTCGGCAACAAGGGAACAACAATTGCAACATGAAGGGGCGGTGGTACAATGACACGAGGCAGAGATAGACCATGGACTCAATACTTGTTTTAGCAGTGAAGTTGTTAATACCAACAATATTGTCAGTGATACGTTAGTAAGTGCATTGCACTGTAACAATGATGTTGCTGAACTAAGAAGTGATGTTAATACCAACAACACTGTCAGTAATATTTTAACATGTGCATTGCACTTTAATAATGATGTTGCTGAATTAAGATGTGATGTCAGCACAAAAGCTGGCTTCACTATTTACAACTTCAGTGCTTTGGAAATAAAAGAAATGCACCATGATTTATTAGCAAAAGGTTTTATGTTTGTACCTGTGTTTTGTTACAACATGGTAGATTTGTTTACTAGTTTAAAAGTATACACGAGGCAACTAAATTTGTCTTTATACTTTAAAGGGCAAAATGAACAATGAAATGTTACACTCCCTTTATTGACTAGGAAAAGCACTTTTATTCCACCTATAGATAAGGATGTGGCCATGTTTGAAAGGTTATCCCTAAATAGTATGCGAAGATATGTGGAAAAGAACAAATTAGTTGGACCAGATAACCTTACTGTGTCTGAGAGGGTAACATTGAAAGTACTGATTGCAAACAAGGTAGTTAGAATTATGAAGCCCGACAAAGGGGGTGGTGCTGTCATTATGTCTCAATTTGATTATGTAGCTAAAATGCAAGCTATTTTGGATGACGACACCACATACCAGAGGGCCTCTAGGAGTGAAATTAATATAGCATATCGTAAAATTGATGTGTTTTTGATGGATACCCTTTTGGAAGGGGGGATTCAGGAGAATGAGTATGGATTCTTGTTGGTAGAACACCTGGTTACACCTGTCGTGTTTGGTATTCCCAAGATCCACAAAAGTGTGAATGACCCCCCATTTAGATCAATAGTGGCAGCAAGGGGATCCAAAACTGAGCCACTGGCAGCATACGTTGATAGGAATACACAGGGGCTGTTAAGTGGTTTTGGTCACATACTAAAAGATTCTTGGCATTGTTTGCAACATTTAAAAAGGGTGGATAAAAATGACATGAATTGGACATTTCTTACCATAGATATTGTGAATTTATTTTCAACCATACCCCAAGATGAAGGATTGGAATATTTTAGAGAGAGTCTTTTGAGAAGTAAACATCTAAAAGGCGTGACGTTAAACAATGTAGTTAATTTCATGGAATTGATACTTGAAAACAACTACATGATATTTGAGGGAGAATTTTATCACCAGATTTCTGGGATGGCAATGGGGGCCAAATGTCCCCCATTTTTGCCAACTTGGTACTTCTTCATTGAGAAGAGACATTTCTCTTTCCTAGCCCTTTTTTTTGAACAAATTGTACTTTACAATCGGTTCTTAGATGACATACTGGTTCTGTGGAGGGAAGATGTAGATGAGGCCAGGAATTTTGTGGAATATCTTAATTCCACTACCCCATTTTTTTCCTGCACGTATAAGTGGAACAACCAAACAATAGACTTTCTGGATATAAAACTTACCAAAACACCAGAAGGGTTGGAAAGTAATATTTAAAGAAAGGAGACATATAGTAATTCATTATTACATTTTTCAAGTTGCCACCCATTGCGTCAACGTAGAAGTGTGATTAAAGGGCAGATGGTCTGTTTGTCTCACCTCGTGAGCAATGACATGATATATCAAGTTGAGATGTATAGCCTTATAGGGATGTTTTTAAATAGAGGCTATCCATTGAAATTGTTGATATCAATCAGAAAAGAGGTGATGGGGGAAATCATTTAAACCTATTTTGAAAGACACTAGTGGGATCAATGGTACAAGTAAAGGAACAGAACCCCTTGATTCTGGACCATTTGATTCCAGAGCCCTAGTCTTGAAATATAACTACCAGACATCCCAGATTATTGAGGTTGTTAAAAAATCATGGGATTTAGCATTTGATACAGACACCAAAAAGGAGTTAGGGCAAATACCTCGAATAATTTTTTCAAGAGGTTTGAATATTAAAAATTTATTAGAAATATCAAAAGAAAGATATACAAGCTCACGCATGTATAAATGCAGGGCTTGTAGATATTGTAGATATATCAGTGATGGACCCTATGTGACTGTATGGGGGTACAATAAAACTATTCCGTGCCCAGGTAAATGTTGTTGCAATTCTAAGATGGTTGTCTATTTGGCAACATGCACAAAATGTTCAGGTTTTTATGTGGGAAAAACCATACTTAGGTTAAGAGAAAGGATAGCAGAACATCTTAGGGCCATAAAAAAATAAAGATATTCATAATGCTTTATATGTACATTCCATGGTTTATGGCAACTTTAAGAAAGTTACATTTTTTATAGTTGATAGGGCATTGGCAAGTGAAAGAGGTGGTGATGAAAATATTAGAGTTGAGTCCCTGGAATTCAAATGGCAGGTTCTATTGAATGCTACAGTTTTCCCTGGACTAAACGACCATATTTCTATTAGGCCCATATTGAAGCAAAGGGCAATGGTTGTTTGATGTCTGGGAGGGTTTAAATTTATTGTATTTAATTTGTTATTGAGATATATATAAATATATATATATATATTTTATATGTTACAAAGTTTATGTAAAAAAGTATTTATTAATATTTTTAATTTCTTTGAGATTAATAGTTTTAATATTATTTTAACAAGTGTAATTTTATATGTCATATATATCAGTATGTATGCTGTTATGTTTGGTAATTGTGCAACAATAGTGATTGGTCAGTGGAAAAATGTAGTTTGTATTTAAACCATGTGATTAGATGCTCCTTTTACTCTGAGGAAGCCATTAATTTGATGGTGAAAGCACTTAGTACATTGGAGCCTGGTTCAGTTCTTCAATAATGTGGCTTGGAGCGATTTGTAAATATTGTGTTTGTTTTTAAAGGAAAAGGCCTCACACAGCTCTGTATGGTGGCTTAAACCCTGTTAGCCAAGTTGTGGAAAGCATCAGATATTACTTAATTATTAAACCCTGTGAAGGGGAATGTAAAAGGAACATGAATATTCTTATAAGAAACTAAATACAGTTCTTACAGAGAAGCAGATAAAGTTGTTAGAACTGACCAGTCCTAAAACCACAAGAAATCTTTCACTGCTTGAAGAAAGAGAATAGAATGAAACAGGATGCATAGATTGCCATGGTGAGTGGTCAGTGTAAAACATTGGGGGAAAGCCAAATGCCTTCCATTAGCTTTTATACTTGATTAAGTTATTTCATATTACATACGGCATCAATTACAGTCCATTATACAATGACCCCCCCATTAATATTCCAAAATGTGCACACTGATTGGTCAGCATGCATGTTGTAAATCAGAGTTATAGTAATGGAAAAAGGTCCGGTTGCCCGGACTTTTCCCATTAATATAACTCTTTTTTTTTTTTTTACAGCAGCGGAGAACGTAAGATCTCCGTTGCTTTTTACAACCTGTCTCGCTATGTTAAACGAGTTTAATATAGCGAGACAGCTTTATAAAAAGCAACAGAGCATCTCCGTTGCTTTTTTTAAAGCTGTCTCGCTATGTTAAACCCATTTAACATAGCGAGACACTTTAAAAAGCAATGGAGATCTTGCTTTCTCCATTGCTTTTTTCAAAACTGTCTCGCTATGTTAAACGGGTTTAACATAGCGAGACAGCTTTAAGAAAAGCAATGAAGATTCTCCGTTGCTTTTTTTAAAGGTGTCTCGCTATGTTAAACTCATTTAACATAGCGAGACAGGTTGTAAAAAGCAATGGAGATCTTGCTTTCACTTCTGGGTGTGGGTAATGTTGGATTTACCCATGGTTGTCTTTGTTTGGCCACTCGGGCTTCGCCCTCGTGATGAAACCACACCAACCGTGGGTAAATCCAGCATTACCCACACCCAGGCGTGGGTTATTGCTATATTAATCAATACATAAATGAGAATTTCAGATGTGAATTTGTAAGTATAGCACAGAACATACTATATGATTACTTGAATCAGCACACCCAACTAATTTATTCACAGGGCACAGCAGAGAATGAGAGAGAGGAATGGATGGAGGGAAGGAGAAATGTCCTGTGGGAAAAATATTGCTTTCCTGGTCCCATAGGCCAAAGCTGTTTTTTATTTTTTTTTAAATGTCAAAAAGTTATCTTACTAACAGAAATAATTATGTTGTGTCATACAGTAATTAAGACATATTTTGTTAATTATTATTACGTTTAAAAGAATAAAATAAGCATAACTCTCAATTGCTATGATATGCACATAGCACATTAATTTTGGTCCGCAGATTTAAGTTGCTTCTCCCACTACTGGTGTTCCTTATACATTCTTACCACAAAGATTCTCTAACATGAACTACAAATGGTCTAATTGATAAAGACCATCTATTGTGAAAAATAAGAAAGGGATCCTCTTTTTTGACTCTCTCCTAGGATTTTTAAAGGCCATTGCTATGATTTTTAATGTTTGGAGGATGAGAGTCAGGAGTCTACATTGGAATTATGTCTCTTCACTAGTTTACCAGCAGGTGGCACTCAAATGCAACTTGCTTTAAGTGTAGTAAACTGATACCATTACATGGTTTCCATCCTGGACACTGGTGTTTGTTGGCAGTCTGATTGCATTGTACGTATGTACTGGACTTGTTGCTCAGACTGTCTGGTTACACTGTATTTATGCACTGGACTCACTGCTGTGCAAGCTGCCATGTAACTACTCATTTCAATAAAGGCAGTCTTCACTAGCTAAACAACGCAATTTGAATGAGCCATGGCAGAATGATAAAATGTATTAGATCCACATTCCAAAATGTAAGTTCTGTTAGAATCAGCGAAAGTGAACAGAGTCTAGTATAACTATTCAAAAGAATGGAAGGGAAAATCTGTGAATATAGGTGTAAATTATTTAAGCTTGAGGATTTAGCCCTTCTGTGTCCCATAAGAGTTCTGCTAGTTTGAAAGTTAGTGTCGATGATAGTAGTAAAATAACTACTGGATGACATCTAACATGACTGCATTAGTTCCATTTGAGGAAAAAACATGAATGTTGCTGTAGCTATGTATTTAAGTGCTACAAGACAGCATGTATACATTTGGATATTAGGATGTAAACTTTGTACATTGGGTTGTCAGTAAACAGGCAAAGAAGCTCATAACTTTCTTCATGATGTATGTTGATGTACGAAATGATATAAAAAGCTTTTCAGCCAGTAATTCTTTTACATTTTTATCACCATTTCAGAATTTGTAAAATGATCATGCTTGATATATTGAAAGTGAAAAGACATTACAGAGTTTCATTACATTTGTTTGAATTTTGGAACTGTTTTAATGGTCTTTGCTTTGGCACCAGATACGTTCTTGACATTTACTTTATTAAAACAGGAACAGACACACAAACTGTGTCAAAAGAGAATCTTTCTAAACTTAAAGACACTTGAAGCAGACTACATGCAGTTTACAAAATCCAAGAACATCTGTTTATTTAAAGGTAATTTATCTGCTCAGAAAAACTCCCAAGAAATCTGGGATGATAGCTGTCAGATATGCAAACAAAGAATGCAATTAAACAATTCAGAGAAGCAATAAGGCACACAGACAGACAGAAAAACATACACACACACACACACACACTTTTGCTCTCTATCTTTCTTGCTTTCACTTCAACACAGTGAAGACACAGGCCATATCACATGATTCTCACTTCCACTATCTTGTATGTTAAAGACACAATTAGCACTTATTCATATACATAGTATGTGACCTAATGTGACCTCCCTCTTTAACTGAAGTGGCTTTCTTCTAGAAACTGCAGTAATAGAAGAACAAATATTAATATTACTGTAAATATATCTCAGCGAGATGTGCGGCTACAAAATTCTAGATTTAACTAACCAGTTATGAATTATGTACAGTCACTACATGTTTGTAAAAGAGGATGTTTTATAAGTTGCCCATAGTTTGTGGGTGCCGCGTCAGAAGTTCAAGACTTGACAGTGAGAGTCCTGAAACCAAAATGTTAAATCCAGTTCTGCAGGTAAATCAGTAAGGTGCAAAGCTTACCATTTCGCATTAAAACATTTTTTTTTACAGAATGGTACCCCTCCCCCCAATATGGAGGGCTGCAGTACCACAGCTTCTACTACTTATATATGCTAATTCTGAGATCACTGTACTTTAGAGAAGGAGAAATTCTTGGAGATGTATCCATTTTGGATTTAATATTTATTTCCCCCTGACTTCATTTAATTCTTCTGGGTTTTGAGAATCCCATTATCAGGTTTTGAACAATACTTTGAGTATTTACAGTCACTGGTTGTCTTAGTACTGTACATAATCTGATCACCATTTAAATTAACAGGAATCCTTTCCAAGCTTGAGGTACTTCTGCTGCGCACCTGTACTTTTTTGCCTTGGATTTAGGTGTGAACATAGCTGAGTCTATATCTAAAGCACATTTATTTCCACTAATTCTTGACATGACATCATGTCTGGCATTTTCTTGAGTTGATGTCAGTTTCTTCTGCAGAGCTACATATCTTCTCCTTGAACAGTATGATATTGGTTGATTGGAGTGAGCAATCACGGTGGTGTGCAGAGGAAATTTTATGACTTATATGAGAGTCTTAGACCATCCTTACCTTTTTTTCCTTCCTTTGAACCAGTTAAAATTGCTTGCAGTGTTTTGCTACCCCTCGAGACTGAGCCCATTGGCTCCTCTACGTGCAATTAACTGGCCCATTCAGTCAGTAGTCATGGGATCCCTGGGCAAACGAGAGCCCTGCAGCACACATATATCTGTCCAAGAATCGTCTATGAGCTCATCTACTCATGGTGAAAGTCGGGTGGTAGGGAGTGTGTCAGCTTTGCTGGTCCTATGAGGTGGCCTACCATCCTACCATCTTCCCCAGTGGAGCGCCCCCTCCACTGTGATGGCTATTCTCAACTCTGCTACAGCTGTGTTTCAAGGGGAAGCATGCCTTCACATGCTGAATTCCCCTCGTCTCACAGTGCAACGGCATGAGCTCTGTAAACTCTAGTGCCATGGGGTAAACATCTAGTGCTCCCATTAGGTGTCTCCCATATGGTGAGCTGGAGCCCCTTCTTTGTCCCCAAGATGGTTGCGCCAGCAATGGCCACTCACTGCTGTCCTTCCCTGCCAGATCCTATAGGTGCCAGAGCTGCTATTTGAACTTGGGTCACTTGTGACATAGCCAGGGATTTATCCCTTTATGCCCTGGACTGGATGAAGTTCCTTGCAGTTTTGTCATAGAACCTCTTCTTTAATTGTTGGCTCTGTATCACTTCCATTGCTAGTTGTCTATTTTATGGAACCAGTAATTGACTGGAAATGGATATTTTTGATTTCAGTCTTCTGCCCATGAGGAGTAGTTTTGGTAGGAAAGCAACCTGTGAAACAAAACACATTCTACAAATAATCTGAATGTTTTACTCTGATGGATTGCCAGTGAAGTGTGTTATTCTAAATAATTATACCAAAATGAAGCAGATATTTTCAGAAATGTACAAAATACTGAATAATGGATGACAGTAGTTATGTATCCACAGCAACAAGAAGAAAAATAAATATATTTATATGACTAGATTATATGCCAGATTTTTGCTCTGTGAGTAAACATGCTGGAAGGGCCCTGATGTCATTTGCATAGAGCAGTTCTGACATTTGTTCAACTGGCTCACTCTAAAGTGAACTGTGATATGATGTCAGTTTTTATAATTTACTGTGAAGTTTTGTGGCCTTGGAGTTAGAGTGGATGAATGAGGGGAGGTTTTGCCCACTATAAAACAAAAAGACAGATTGGAGTTTGATTAAGCAGACTTATTGGATCATAACTTGTAAAAAAAGCAGGTAATTTAAATCTATGTATCCTCAGTGTGTGTGCATGTGTGTGTGCGTTTGCGTGCGTGTGTGTGTGTGTATGTTTTTACATAGATGATGAGAATCACTGGATATCACTGTAGAACTACGGATTCACCTGGCTACACTTCTGTGTGTTTACATAGGTGATGGGTATCACTGTAGAACTACGGATTCACCTGGCTACACTACTGTGTGTTTACACAGGGGATGGAAATCACTGGGTATCACTGTAGAACTACAGATTCACCTGGCTACACTTCTGTGTGTTTACACAGGTGATGGGAATTACTGTATAACTACGGATTCACCTGGCTGCACGTCTGTGAGTATTATTGTTTACAGCCCATCACTGCTTGTTAAACCAGAGATTGTAGTAACCATAGCAGTTAGCACTCATACACTGCACAGGAGAAACTGTACAAAACAATCCTCTTACATGCATTCAGACATTGACACTGATCCTGCACTACAAAACCTTAGGTAATTGCATGTTATCAATGCAGGGATACTGGAAGAGGGTACTTTTTTGTCTCTGTGATGCTTACAGATGCAAATAGTGTAGTTAGATCAAGTAACAGTGGACAAAAGACAAGTTTATGTGGTTTATTTCCTCCATTTTTTGTTTTAGAAATGCCCCAAGGCATCTGTGTTAAGGAATATACTGTTGTCATCCTAGGTAAATGTATAGCAGAGCTGTGCAATGTCCTTTATGTTGTACCTTATAAATTGTGGGATTAGGTCAAACAAAGTGAACTGGGTACATTTAAATGCCATTTTGTTTAGTAATAGTTCACCCTGCGAAATAAATAGAATTTGGATAGGCTGAACAGTATGAACTGAAAGGAGGTTTAGTTATATATATTCCAAAAATGAGACCATCTCTGCTTCTACTGTTCACTCTTGCGATGTGTACTGAAGTGTAGGTACTATGTACAGTATATGTACTATATATGTTTATTGATCAGGAAATTCTAATTGGGAATAAGATATTTTAAGTAGAAACCTGGGAAGAAATGATTTACTAAATAATTATGGTATATAATAGTATTTAAATATCAGGAAGTAGATGAATTATATACAACATTATGTGGTACACAGAAAAGAGTAATATTTTGCAGCATGCTTTATACAGCAAAATGCAGGTAACAGTTGTTAGTTACAAAATGGACAAAATGGAATTACTCACAGTGGAGTTACTGTGTAGACGTTGTGAGGTTTGGTTTATTTATGCCCTGAATCATTTGACTGTATGTAATATTTCTCAGTGCAACATTCTTATCAGAGAAGGTGCATGTTTGTTCACATAGTGAGTTATGGTACACTGATTACAACGTGGGTACATGTTTGTTCACATAGTGAGTTATGGTACACTGATTACAACGTGGGTACATGTTTGTTCACATAGTGATTTGTGGTACACTGATTACAACGTGGGAAACGGGAATGTGCATGTGTGTGTGTGTTGGATGAAGAACAGGTGCCAGCCAGGTATGTTATTAGGTTATGCCCCCCCTGCAATCTCAGCTCCGGGATAGACTGAAATGATTTTAGAGGGCATTTTTGAAAGAGACATCGTGGGTGATTTGCCTTAGAGCACAGTGGTTATAAGTGTGACGTAACAGGTACAGACTGGTTGGATCTTTCTGAGGTGATGGCTTGCAGAGTGAAGAGAGCAGTTTGAAAGGTATCATATACTGAGTGGCTTTAATGGGGAGTTTTGTCAAAGTGGCAAAAATAAAATGAACTCTTATAAGGGGATGATTTAGTTCTAACCAATTATTGTTACATGACATGCAGTATTGTATTTTGGTTGAGTGGCCGGAGGCAAGCTGTTATATTATATGATGTACTTTTTCTAGACTGTATGTCAAAGCAGAGTTTAGATTAGTATTAGTGCTAAAGCTGTATAGATGACTGGACAATAGGAAAGCCTTTGCCCTTTTAAGTCTGGTATGTACAGTTATGAACTGGTGTGCTCAGTAGGCTGGGGGATGACTATTTTAATGTCTGGCTGTTTTTTTTTTTTTTCCACAGCTCTTTATTTCCTCTTTTCAATCACATACAGATACTGCAATCCTCAGGCATAGTGCATATAAGTGATTCCATCAATGTCCCAAAATACAGACTTAAAATTTGTAAGCCAACTCCTTTCAATCACATTTCACCTTGGCCCAAACTGATGGCTACAATGTATTAGTTTTCTGAATTATAACATCACCAACATTCATGTTGGTACCTTTATGTGCATTACTATAATGACTGCACTTCTTAAACTATATTTTATTCTTTGTCACAGTTTCACAGTCAGTTCTAAACTCCATCATTTCTACCATGATCCATAAAGTATTTACAGAAGAATAAATCTAAAATAATTCCACCAATGCACAAGAAATACTGAAAAATTGCAAAAGGTGCCAAGGGATACGAAGACCACCAGCCAAGTGACAGTGAAGGGTGTTTATTCAACCAAAACAGATGTTCTACAAGCACAGTAACGCTTCACAAATACAATACATTTTCATTCATCACAAACTTCATCAGATGCGGAAGTCAGAAGTTTTATCAAATTGCGTTTACTCTGGTAATAGTAGAACGTGTCCTAGGCAACGCACGTCTCAAGATAGTAAGGAAAAAATGAAATAAACCAGTATGCAGATTTTACTGGTTTATTTCTAATATTACTATACTTCTACTATTACCAGAGTAAACGCAATTTGATAAAACTTCTGACTTCCGCATCTGATGAAGTTTTCGACAAACGAAAACTTATTGTATTTGTGAAGCGTTAATGTGCTTGTGGAACCTTTGTTTTGGTTGAATAAACACCCTTCACTGTCACTTGGCTGGTGGTCTTCGTATCACCTGGCACCTTTTGCAGTTTTTCAGTATTTACAGAAGAACTAAACTATATACAAATGAACTATATATATATATATATATATATATATATAGTGGGTTCATTCCTTCTTAGACATATTCTCTGGTAATTTATTCCAGTCTTAACTGTATCTGTCTTTACTCTTCCAGTACCTCTACTGGCTGGTCATTCCTGTCTTTGCTTTGATGGAAGGTCCAATAGAAGCATTTGGTTATTAGCTATTTGTTCTTTGCTTGGTTTGCTATCTTGACTTACCTTTCCTTTCCTTTATTTTCGCCATGGTATTTTTAAACTCTTCTAGACTAGAGTCTTCTTTAGATTTTCTTTATCCAGTAATTACTTTTTAACATCTAACATTGTGAAATGAAATCAATGGTTTCATCTCTCTCGACATTTGACCTTCCATCCAGGTTAGTAATATTAACTCCTTGGTAATAGTAATATATCACTGATTAAAGTTCTGAACTTCACACCTCCAGAACATGCATTACCAGGTCCCCCCTTCCTTTTCTATTACATCTCCAGTAAATACCATAATTTAATATATTCTTTGGAAACTAGCTAGAATACAGAATACTTGTGCGGACACTTCCACCCAAATATTCTGAGCCTTCTTGATTTTGTTGCATAACAGGATTAGACATATATCTCTCTCCATTTATCATCTGTATAATTTTTTTTAGGTAGTAGGTCATTTTATCTAAGTGTTGTATTATTCCCTTTTATCTGGTTTATGCTATTGTATGGTTTAGAGATTATTGTTTTGCATTTTACCTGTTTAGTTATTGCACTTAAAACATACTGCACCAATTCTAGTTGCGGAGGGTCTATTCCCAGCATGTCTTTCTCTTGCCCTTCCTGCCATCAGACAGCCCCCATATATCAGTTGCTTTATTGGGTGGAGACTAAAGACGTGTTTTACTCATCCCACTCCTTCCATCTTCTCTTATTGTAAATCTTTTCTCCGAATCTCCTTGTTACTCCTCTTCCTCATTCCAGCTGCTTTATCTACTCTTTGGGCCCAGTTACCCTTTTCTGTAATTCTATTAGGCAATGTTTGTATTTTCTATGCCTGAATTTTCCTGTGATTGATTATGTGATATAAATTACTCTGTATGTAGCCTTCCAACCCCTGCTTATCCTCCTCCTCCATCCAGTCAAAACTGATTCCACCCTTACACAGAAGCATTGTTTTCCACTTTGTCTTATAGGTATCTTCCTGTAAAATATAAATAAATAAAGAAGCCTTGCCTGTGCCTCTTGAAAAAATAGCTTTGAATCTGTAATGCCAGTTCTCCATATTCTAGAGGAAGTTATATAGTCTGTAGTCTCACTCTGGCCTTCTTATTGTTCCAGATAAATCCACAGATTTATTGTACTATAAACTGCCATAAGTCTTCAGTTAGATTGAAGAAGTAGGCGTGAGCTATATAAACTATGAGAGAAACGAACAACATCTTGATGGCCCATATTTTGCTAATTCTGTACACATCAATCTTCATTCTCTTAATTTGCTTATTATTTGCTGTTTTGACCTTAACCACATTTCTTTCACTACCTGCTGAGAATTTTTTGTTAGCCAAACTCCTAAATATTTCATTTCAATCCGAAAGATTATTGAAATAAAAAAAAAAAACAAGAATCCAGCTTTAAAAATGTATTTGTTTTATTTGACATTTGTTTACCAGGGTGGTCTGACTGGGCCTACAAAACCCGTTTTCAGCAGAGGCCTGGGGAGAAAAGCTCCACATACAGTACAATATAAATACAGTATAAACCAATACAATATAAATTACATTAGAAATATTATACAAAAATAAGTTGAAAGAACAGACTGCTACGAGACGCTGCGATATATTACTACACATGTAGACAATTCTATACAGTTAAAACATTACAGACAATAATAGTCACTCTCACCATACATGATGTAGACAGTGTCCAAAAAATAGTACGTAGGTAGTGCAATGTGTGACATTGACTGTAACAGTACATGCAAAATAGAATGATAGAGTGAAAAGTCCTTAGGGGAACATCTGATTCGAATTCTGTTATAACTAGAGACAATAGTTAATGCCCAAAACATTTTTCTTTAGTTACCTTACAAACCAAAGTTTGAGTTTCCCCTGATTTATTACATTAATTTATTTACTGTTGCAGTGGCTCTTTATTCCTGTACTTTGTACTGTTGGTTTACTGCTATGTTTTCAAAGTGTTGTAAACAATTCTAATATGATTCTATTTGCTAAACCTGTTTTTACACTGTATTCCTACTGCATACTGTTCTATCTAGAGTCCGGGTCATGTCTGAAAAAGATCAACAGACCAGTTTACCTACACAGTCAACAAACAGCAATGGGTCCCTATTAATTAATCAAAAGGCCACATCGTTGAATGGCATTTCATAAGAAATGCCATTCGTCAAACCATTCTGACTGAGTTCTTGTTACTGTAGGGATCAGGAAATTTGCCCTTTCCCCACTGTAATGTGATCTCAGAGTTGGTATATATAATTAGAGGTGGGTGTTGGGGGTTTCGATGAATTGCATTTCCAATGAAATGCCATTCCTGAATGTGGTCATTTAATAAATTAATGCAGACCCAATAAAAGTATAAAAATATTTTAAAAAATCCTTGGTATTTCAAAGTCAGTTTTTGTAACATATAATATAACATCATCTGCGAAGAGTGTTATCTTTTCAGTTAAGTCCCGACATCTATAGCCCATAATTTAGATGGCCTTATTTCCAGGGATAAGGGATCCTAGTACAGCAAACTCAACCCCCTCTCCCTTGTTAACATAATCCCCTTGGAGATTCCTCCATCATATTTTATCCTTTCTTGGGAACCTGTACATGATTTTGTGAATAACCTGATCCAGTCCTACAAGCATCGGGGGAGGGGGGTATTGAGCAAATCTGTACCTTGAATCATCAGAATTTTCATAATGTTGTCAAAAATTTGCCTCCCCCTATGAACTTACACCAGTGCATGCTTATGACTCATATTAAAATTTTAGCTGCCCTCCTTTCCAAAATTGCTACAAAAACCTTGTGATTGTTTTCCAATATTGATAGTGGTCTATAGGCCCTCAGATGGATCAGGTCTGCTCTTTCCTTCTGTAAGATAATCTTCACAGCATCTATCCAAAATTGATTTTCAGGGATAACTCCTAGTCATTTATTTGAAGTGACTGTTTTAATTAATTTTGTGTGCTCTATATTGTGATAATTTTCAGTGTTAGTGTATCAGGTAAAAGAGACTGAAGGACTGAAATCCAGGACTATACTACAAAGCTCTGATTTCTATTGTGTTCCAAAATAATTGATATGACCTCAGTTATTCTTTTTCTTACAAGTAACAGAGTTAAGTATGTTGAAAAAGGTATTGTTTAGTATTGCATGGCATTGTCAAGATCGAGGAAATGGCAGTGGCACCATTTCACTTGCTTCATGATATTAATGTGTGTGTATGCATACTTGTGAGTCCATTTCTACAGCTGCACTGCTGCTAAATTTTTGGTGAACGCTGTTTGCTCCAGGAGGCACAGAGTGCTGGTTGTTTAATGTGTTTGGCATAAATTCTGGTGCTGTCACTTTATCGGGGATAATTGAGTATATAATTATTCTTAGGTACTCACCCTGCTTGTAGTTTTATACTTTCTTGAAATTTGGTTTATGGACTAAATAAAACAAATAACTGTTTTGAGGGAAGTGTGTTATTACCCAAGGTCTGTTTTGGGTCAATATTGAAGTATCTCATAATAATAATAATAATAATAATAATAATAATAATAATAATAATAATAATAGTAATACTCCTCTCACTCAATTTTTAGGAAACCTCTATTGATGTTATATGAATCTTGAGTGATTTATTGTGCTGTAGTAGGTTGTTTAATGTCCAGATATCATTTATTCAAGAATGTTAATGATATAATATCTTGTGGACAAAAAGTACATTTAAAAAGACCATCTAAAGTCTAGGAATTTGGGTCAGTGAGTTGACATTATGATAGCCAAATAAGTGAGGCATGAATGGACATGTAAACTGACTTATTAATGGTTCACCAGAAGTTCACAAAGTTTTATATTTTCTAAACTGAATAAAACTTGAAGAAGAATGTATACAACATTTTGTAGGAAGAGGTGTGATGTTTATAATTAATAGCTATTAGTAGGGTTGCCACCTTCGTTCACAGCTAAAACCGGAGCCATGCCACACCCCTCGCGTCACCAGTAACCCCGCCCGCCCCACCCCCTCTCCCACTAACATACCGCCTATTTTGTGATGTCATGACAGCATCACTCAACGGGAACGCCCTCTTTTTTCGTTCCCGCCGCCTGCTTTTGGCTGATTTGCTATGCTTTTCTGTAAGAAAAGCATAGTAAATCAGCCGATCAACGGGAACGCCCTCTTTTTTCGCTCCCGCCGCCTGCTTTTGGCTGATTTGCTATGCTTTTCTGTAAGAAAAGCATAGTAAATCAGCCGATTTACAAACTCCGATAGTCTGTTTCCTTTTTGAAACAGAATACCGGAGTTTGTAAGTTTCGGACTACCGGAGAATCAGTTTGATTTCCTGATAGTCCAGAAAAAAAACGAAGGGGTGGCAAGCCTAGCTATTAGTAGTGTGCTTTCTGTGATATTTCTAGTTGAGAGGAGATATCAGAAATGGGATTATAGCCAGGCTGACTACTATGCAAAGCTGCACATGTTGCTTTCCATAGTATATGAGGGGTTCCTGAATCATTGATGGCTTGTATCGAAGAACTGAAACAGGCTCCAATGTACTAAGCACTTTCACCATCAAATTAATGGCTTCCTCAGAGTAAAAGGAGCATCTAATCACATGGTTTAAATACAAACTACATTTTTCCACTGACCAATCACTATTGTTGCACAATTACCAAACATAACAGCATACATACTGATATATATGACATATAAAATTACACTTGTTAAAATAATATTAAAACTATTAATCTCAATTGCTCGGCAGAGCAAGCCTGCATGATGGAATAGCAAGGGTTTCTGCACTGTATTTAAATGTTGTCCCCAAAGCCACAATCTGTTTAAATTAGACCATTGCCTTTTTGCCTCTCCCATTTTTCCATTCTGATGTACTGATCTGTAAGGAAATCTTGCATAACACACTTATTCATAGACATCTGTGCTATACTGATTCATGCAGGGTAAAGCACAAAATGTTGTGTAAAATGTATGTAACAATGTAACAGCACACACCTTTGCTCTCCAAGGGAAGAATGTGAGTAGGGTGATGTGGCACTGCTTTGTTCTTCTCTGATTGTTGGTGCAAGTAAGTGGTGTAGTGTACAGTGTGTCTCTGTGTGTGTGTGTATGCATACTTGTGAGTGCTTAGTGTGTATGTATCTATGTGAGTGCGTGAGAGTCTGTATAGGGGGATTGTAGATGCAGTGTGCTGCTAGCATTTGCTGTGTGTATCTATGTGTGTGTGCTCATATGCATGTCAGTCTGTGTACATGTGTGTGTCTGTATGTGTGTTTGTGTGTGCGTGTGTGTGTATGCAGGTTTATTGTCATGCTAATTGCATTATAATGGAGCTTACTGCCCTGCAGTTTATGTATGACTATGAATTACATTACATCCGTGAAGTACAGTAAGCCTG
Organism: Protopterus annectens; assembly: GCF_019279795.1. Lineage (NCBI taxonomy): Eukaryota > Metazoa > Chordata > Ceratodontiformes > Protopteridae > Protopterus > Protopterus annectens. The sequence continues at coordinate 1,591,142,143 of NC_056732.1, read as the reverse complement.
TGTGTGCCGGACAAATTGATCTTTGGTGGCCATAACAATGGATGCTACTCACATTGTAATAATTGTGCTGCTATATGCAGCACTTATTCTATATGCCTGTTATTAGTCATTTGATTTTAAGAGTGGATGCCATCATGCTACGAGAACATACGGCTCAATAAATGGGTTTATAGAAACTCTGGTATACTGCTAGCATTTAGATGACTCATGCTTAGAATGATGCATTATTTTACTGTTGTGATATTTTATTAGAAAGAATAACATTTTGAAGTTAACAGTGCTATAATACTCAAATGCTAGATCAATGCATTCTCAGTAATGTGTCCATTTCTTACTACGTTTCCTGTGCTGGCTGAGACCGATACCCATTCTTGTACCCAGCTGGTTGATATGAACTAGATTTCTGTAAGTCTAATGGGTAGAGCACACTTCTGTAGTAAGGAGGACAGTGTTAGGTACAAGGAAAGTGACAAGTGAGGTATCATGAGGGTGGATGTCAGTTACTGGTCCAGTACATTTCATTTTATTTCAGAAACATATCTGAGAGGAGAGAGAATCTGTTGTGATGGTGCATAGCTTGAGCAGTAGAAGGTGGTGGGAAGAGTCTAAGGAATGATTGGGAAATGTTGACCAAGCAGGCAGAAAAATGGCAGTTGAGGTTCAGTGGAGACAAATGCAAAGTCCTGCACTTGGGCCATGATAACCCTGGCATGATGTATTAACTGTAGGAGTGGAACTTTTGACAAAAGGAAAAGAAAACAGCTGCAGGATGAAAGACTAGTGGTGGCAGCAAACAGAAATTTGAGGTGTATCCTCAAGTGAATGGACTCTAAAGGCTTTGCATCTCAATGTACAGTATGCCTTTCTGGAGGCCATACAAGGAAAAGAATGCTGGGCCTAGTAGGAGTCTAGACTGTAAGAAAAGAAAGGATGTGACTACAGGCTAGAGGAGCAGGAGCATTTCTCATTAGAGACCAGACGAGGCTGGAAGGACACAATACAGATAATAAGGTTGCAGATCAGGGAGATAGGAAGGAGTATCCAAAACAAGGAAGGACAGATTG
>NC_056732.1:1591096079-1591136079 GCF_019279795.1 Protopterus annectens | reverse complement strand
TGTTGATTTGTAATGAATGAACCATTCTCTGGCATCTGTTAAAATAGTGTGGCAGATACTAAATTATTCACTGCCGTATACTTTTCTGACCCATAAGAGCGAGAGGCCAGCACCTCAATTAATGTTAGGAAGGCATGAGAAAAAAAAAGCAAATCCTATTTAGTTGTTGCCACCTTATAGCTTTAAAAATTTACTATGCTAAGTTTGAAGTTTGAAAGTATTTCCTTTACAAGTTATTGGTTGAACTGATTTGAACTGCCTTGTGCCAGGCTTTTTAAACTATTAGGAAGAAAGCCACTTAAGAAACAACTATATTAAAATAGTGTTGTGTAAATAAATACAAACATTGAAGCCTTTCACTTTTAAAAATTCAAGGATGTAAAAGTTACTTAAGAGTTACATGACAGTAGTGTTTGCATTTATATTATTTCGCTATCACAGTTGGTTTTAATCATAATTATAACAGCCTGACAGGACATTGCTGCCTTGGAAAATGTGTGGTCAATTTTCTGGTTGACTAAAAGGAACATTCCACTTTTTGTTTACAAATGTTGTAATATTTCTACATTTGCTTATAAGTGACGCACCTGGTACATTTGTACGCATGCAAGAGGAATGGAAATACCATTATTCACACCACGCAGCGATTGTTGAACTTTTTGTTTTTTGGATGACTTACAATTCCTTTCATAATGTAATACTAACTCATGTTACTCATTCACAGTACTGGCGAAAAAGACTGGACAAACAGCATTATAACAGTTAACTACTTTCACTATGTTTAATTACTACCATCTGGCTCAGCATTTAGTATTGCTGCCCTTGACAACCAACAACATTTATCTATTTATTTTATTTTATTTTACATTTGTTGACCGGGATAATCCGACTGGATACATGTCCATTTTCAGTGGAGGCCCGGGGAGAAAAGCTCCAAGATAATAATACACATTGAACATTTAGTAAATGCTAGTTTCAAGCAGATTACAGTCATAAGCAATACCAGCATTTAGCACATATAGTACTTATTATAAAACACTTTACAAAACATAACATTATTTTCAACGTTAAACATACATAACATTACATTCAGGTTTAAGACACACTGAGCAGCAGTTATACAATTGACCCTTCCTGAAATGGAGTTAGAAGTAGTTGAAGGAAAGGCACCTAAGAAATAGAGAGGTCACTAGTCGGGGTTAGTGCAAGGACATAACCAATGAGTTATGAAGTATTTCTTGAGTTTGTTTTTGAACTGAGTTAGTGAGGGTTCTAGGGTCAAGTCAACTGGGAGTCTGTTCCATATTTTTCCAACAGAGTTGGCAAACAGAGAGTCCCCAGCTGAGTAGTTGGATTTGTATGTTTATACTAGGAGTCTAGTGGATGATCGCAGTGGCCGGGTGCTGGTGTAGGGGCTGATAATAACATCATAACTTTATTGGTTCTGTCCCAATCCATATATCTGGATTCATATTTTGTACTGATAGTGTAGTGCAGTGTAACATAAGTGGGTTCTGCAGTCCCGGGTGTCTTTTAAGATGGGACATTATGCAAAGGTTACATCTGCCCAGGTTGTCGGCAGTTCATGTGTATGTTAATAACTTCATGGCGTCATCACAGAATAGTAAGGAAGATTTCACTTTTGTCCTGGACAAAATTACACTGGATATTATAAATATACTTCAGATCACCCCTAAAAAAGTTCCATAGTTTCAGTCAGTGGGATTTACCCAGTCAAGAAAAAAAAGATGATAAAAAAATGAATACTCTGTTAGATACTTGCTCTGCTAGCCACCTATAGTACTGCTGGGAGATAGGAAGGAGCTTCAAATGTAGCCGTAAAATGGATCTGAACTCAGCTGGGATGCTGTCATTGCTGAAGACTGTTAAGCAGGATACCAGACTATGACATATTGTGGAAGATGAATTTCATATTTTGTGCAGTTCTGCAGTTATAAAACTGTTGCTACTACTTCCCCTTTAAACCATTGGTTTATGTGTGTGTGTGTGTGTGTGTGTGTGTGTGTGTGTGTGTGTGTGTGTGTGTGTGTGTGTGTGTGTGTGTCTGCTAGATTGACAGAAGCACTGCTAGATTGACAGAAGCAATCTAATTAAAAGGGCTGTTATTTTTTTCTTCTTTTCCAAATCATTTCTAGAATTTCTTTACTTTTTTATTTACATATTTTCTTTGTTGGGGGAGATATAAGTACATTAACACACTCTGAGGTGTAGGTTATATTCTGAAAACAACATACTTTACTACAACATTATTCAGGATAGCGCCTTGTGCCTTTAGAAGACATGTGGGTGCGCTCTTATGAAAACTTTATTCCCATCTTGTCATGTACCAATGCTTGCTTATCTATTAATGTAATTAATTTTCCTAGAAGTGCATTTTGAATTTTTGGGTGAGTCTAATAAGGTGGATTTGTTTGGTCCACTTTTGGATTTTAGAGTTCTTTGTGAATCCTTTCTTTTGTGAAAGAGTTGGGATCAACCTCATTAATCAGGCACATCTAGTAACTAGATTTGGTAAATTCCTTTCCCTTCACTTTCATCATGAATACCAAGCAAAGTTTTATTTTATGATCTCTGGTTTCCCAATCATTTTTTGTAAATCTGCTTTATACATTTTATTTAGATTTTCCATCTCTGTCTTTGTTCCAATATGCATCTGCAAATTGATTATCTTTCCATATAATTAAACTGGGACTCTTTTCCTCACTTTTTGCATTTCTTTTTATTCTGCCTCTGTGACTTCCATCTCCTTTGATTTACATTTTTGTATGCACTACTATTTTTGTTTCCTTTTTCTAGGTGATGGATTTTTGTATTTTTTGTTGTTACTTCATTTGAGAATGGTGTAGGTAGATTTCTGCTTTCAAAATCTTTAACAGCTTTTCCTCTTTTCAGTGATCTGTTGAATTTTGATGGGGTTTGTGCCTTACCTTCATAGCAGAGAAGGGCCTGTACTCTTTGAGATACTTTCTGTGGAACAACCCTCTAATAATAGCAATCGTTCTGCCTCATTAAAAACAAATATCATTCATAGTGTGAAGTGAGACAATTCCTCCATCTGTAGAATAGGTTCCCCCTCGTAGAGAAACATTGTTCCTGAGACCTAGATGAATTTATGGATACTGTCACATCTTCACTGGATGCTGGTTTCAAGCTTCTCTAGGGCTAATATGGCATGGATTTGCTCTTGCATATTTCACATGTGAATCTATGAATTTATGAGCCTTACAGTGTTTCCAAAATTTTGATTTGCATATTTGTGTCCTACGAATGTCTGATGCTTTTGTGATTGTTTTGATGTGTTCCACAGAGTTCCTGTGCAGTATCACCCAGTTTTGTGAAATTTTCCCTCTGGAATCCATAACCCTCACATTTATCAAACCAGGCTCAAAGCTCTGATTCTTTCATGTCACAGTATTTGGTAGCTGCTTGTTGTTAAATATCTGCCCTTCCAGATATTACAGCTTCTTCCCATCCCATTTAGGTCTGTCACATTCAAGACTGCTTTTTTGTGTAGTTGGTGGAATTAGGTGTCTGTTATCAGCTCAAACCCACCCCAATCAACTTCCCTTTCTCTGTCATCCTAAGGATTTCACCTATCATCAGAAGTGTAACAAAAAAAAAGAGTATTGTAATAATTGACTTATTACAGATCCACCCCCAGCTATTCCACTGAAGAGCAAAAAAAAAGGACGTGTTTCTATGCCCTGTCCCTGACCCTCAGAGTACAGAGCACTACAGCTCTCAGGTTTTAGTTAAAAAAGTCATCTTTTTCCTTTTAAATATAGCAAACAGTTGCTACAGTTTAGACCACATACTGAGTGCTACAGTACTCAGGTTTGACCACAAATGCAATACTGGCTTTTAAAAGCCTGTATCACATTAAAGACCATGATCAGCTGATCACACCCCCTAAAGCTTTGCTCCTGAGGCTGTTGTTCCTGTTGCCCCATCCTAGATATGCTACTGCCTATAAAGAAGTTATGTACTCACCATAACGTTCCATCTGAGTAGGTACTTCATTTGTCTGCAACCTGTGGGTGTCGGATCCAATCTTGGATCCGAGCCAGCAGCTTTACTAGCTAAAAGATCCGAGCTCCTAGCTCCTCCCCTTACCCACAATCCCCTGCTACATACTCCCTTTCCCCAGATTGAGTTTGCCTAAACTAGCAACCAAAACTCTCGACCAAGTACCATAACCTACTGCCTAACTGCATGAACCAATGTCATTCATAGTCAGGAAGCATGATACTGGAGAGGGGGCTGGTTGCAGACAAATGAAGTACCTACTCAGATGGAACGTTATGGTGAGTACATAACTTCTTTATCTGAAGTAGTTACTTCATTTGTTCTACAACCTGTGGGACAGAATCCCCAGCTACCTAATAAAAACCCTGGGAGGTCCTCAAGGAAGGATATTCCGGAGCACTGCGGTGCCAAAGGAAGCCCTACTCCTGGATATCATATCCAACTTATAATGAGAAATTAATGTATGAGAAGAGGACCAAGTAGCTGCTGAACATATATCATCCAGAGGAACTCTGGACCAAAACGCTGCAGAAGTAGCTATGGAACGAGTTGAATGGGCATGGACTCCGGAAGGAGCAGGTTTCCCTGAGGCTGAGTAAGCATGGATGATGCATTGCGAAATCCAGTTTGCTAAAGTAACTTTGGTAATGGCCTTTCCTAAAGAAGGTTTGACAAAGGACACAAACAATTGATCAGACCTATGAGTAGCCTTCGTCCTGTCCAAGTAAAAGTGCAGTTGCCTATGTATGTCCAATTTGTGTAATTTATATTCCCCTTTGTTCTGGAAGTTGGGAAAAAATACTGGTAAATTAATCAACTGATTAATATTTGATTCAGAGGCAACTTTGGGCAGAAAGGAGGGGTTAGTCCTGAGAGACACTCTATCCTTATGAAGAATTAGATAAGGGGGTCTCATGCAAAGCGCTTGAAGTTCTGAGACCCTCCTGGCTGACATAATAGTGATCAGAAAGGCTGTTTTCCAGGATAAAAATTTTAATTGAACTGAGGCGGCCGGTTCGAAGGCGGGGTCGTTAATGCCTGCAGAACCAATGTCAGGTCCCATGGTGGAACCGCAGTCTTAACTGGTGGCTTCAGCAGAAAAATTCCTTTCAAAAATGTTTTGCATATTTTAGCTGAAGCTAACAATCCCAGCCCATCTCCTATGTGAAAATGAGAGACGGCTGCCAACTGTACTTTAACTGTAGATGATGAAAAATATGTGACAAGAATTCAAGAACAGTCGGGATAGGGACGGTAAATGGATCCAAACCCTGGTCTGTAGCCCAGATAGAAAAACGTTTCCACTTACTAGTTAAATTTTTCTGGTAGTAGGTTTGTGCGCTGCTACCAGAATGTCTTTCACTGGTGAGGAGATACCGGGAGTCCTTGCCATCAGTGGAACTAGATCAACCAAGCCGCAAGCTTGAGGTTTTCCAGGTTTGGGGATTGCAATCCCGCAGGATGCAAAATAAGATTCGGGATGGGATCCAAGATCCAAGGAGGAGCTACACTGTGAGACCACAGATAAGGGAACCAGATCTGGCGGGGCCAGAATGGGGCTATGAGGATAACTTTGCTCCCCAACCTTCGGGCTTTCTGTAGGAATTTCGTCATGAGAGGAAGAGGGGGGTAAGCATAGAGGAGACCGGGTGGCCAAGCATGAACCAGAGCATCTCTGGGGCTCTCTCCTGGTGGGGGAATTAGAACGAAACACTTGCTGCACTTTGTGTTTGTCGGAGAAGCAAAAAGATCGCAGCAAGGTAGACCCCACTTGAGGAAAATCTGTTTCGCTACTGACGGGTTCAGAGACCACTCATAAGGTGTGAGGATCAAGTCACTCAGCTTGTCCGCAAGAACATTGGACTGTCTTGGAATGTGCATTGCTATCAGAAAATGGTTGGTGGATATTGCCCATTCCCAAACTCTCATGGCCTCCCGACAAAGGGGATAAGATCTGGTTCCTCCCTGTTTGTTTATGTACCAGAATATCACCATGTTGTCTGTCTGTATTGCAATAGTCCCCAAGGGAAGAAGGTCGTGAAGAGCTTGCAATGCTAGAAGCACCGCCCTCATCTCTAGAACATTGATATACAGAGTGGTCTCCAAGGGAGTCCACATGCCTTGGACAGTTCTGCCCATAGCATGCCCCACCCACCCGAGGCGAGAAGTGTCCATGGTCAACGTGGCTTGGGGTTGAGGCATCACAAAGGGTCTCCCTTCCCACAGCTCCCGTGAGCAAAGCCACCAGAGGAGGGAGTCCCTGCAAACCTTGTTCTGGGGAATAGGAATGTCTAGGGGGTGTAGCAACAGAGACCATTGGACTTGAAGGGTCCATTGAAGAATCCTCATTCACAGACGTGCATGCAGGGAAAGACTGATTGCTGCTGCCATAGAGCCCAGCGCTCTCAGGACTAATTCTGCTGATGGGGCTGGGGACTGAAAAAGTACCATAACATGACATGACAAACTGCTCAATCTGTCTGATGTTGAGGGCCTGAGAGAAGCGAGTATCTATTTTGGCCCCTATGAATTCCAGAACCTGTACAGGACGAAGGAAGGATTTCTGGAGGTTTATTGAAATGCCAAGATGCTGGGCAAGAGTGAGAGAATAGTCTCTGGCAGAACAAAGCTGATGCCTGTTGGGGGCGGTGAGGACCCAGTCGTCCGAGTACTGAAAGACCTGAATGCCCTGGAGTCTCAGGTGGGCTGCAACAACTACCATGACCTTGGTGAACACCCTGGGGGGTGTGGTGAGGCAGAACAGAAGAACCCTGAACTGATAATGACTGGCTCCCAGCCAAAAGTGGAGAATCCTCCTGGATCATCTGTCCATAAGAATATGGTAGCACACATCCTGGAGGTCTATGGAGCACATCCAGTCATTCTCCCGAAGATTGCAGAGTGACCATCCAGAACTTTTCTTTGGGAATGAACAGGTTCAGGGAAGAAAGGTCTAGAATTGGTCTTGAGTCCCCTGTATTTTTTGGCACTAAAAAGAACCTGGACTAACTGCCCAATCCAAACTGGTCTGGGGGGATGTGCTGGATGGCTCGTTTTTCTACCAGATTCAAAACCTCTGAAGCTGCCGCCTCCCTTTGATCGGGTGGGACATCGGGGAGGCGCTTCGTAGGAGGGGGAAGACTTAGAAAGGGAATGGTGTAACCTCTGGGTATGATTCGGAGCACCCACCGATCCATCGTAATGGACCCCCAATTTTGGAGGTGCTCTGACAGATGCCCCCCCGACTGCCTCCAGAGAGGGACAGCCGGGTAAGCCCTCAGGGCTGTTGCGCAGGCCTGTCCGAGAACAGTTCTCTAGACCCGAAATTATGCGGCCCCCCCCCCCTGCCTCTGGGCCGGTGTCCACCTTGTCCTCCTCTGCCTCTGAAGGACGAGGGGTCCGAAGCTAGACGGGACTGCTGAGACTTCTGGGAACCACACCTTCTTTTGTCCCCTCTGATTTCTAGAAAAGGATCGTTGGGGATTAGAGAAGCAGACTCTGGCAGACAGCGTCTTCCCGTCCTTTTCGCTTTGGACCAGCGTCTCGCAGATGGTCTTGCCAAAGAGCAAAGAGACATCAAAGGGTGCATTTGTGAAAGATGCCTTGAAGGATTCCGCAAAATTGCAAAGGCGGAGCCAGGCATAACGCCGCAAGGCAACCCATGCTCCACTAGCTCTAGTGGCTCCCTCCATGGCATGGGAGAGTAGCCGCATACAAGTGTTAGAAATAGATTTCAGAGTGGCCATGCGAGTCGAGAAAGTCCTCTTATCCTCGGCTGTCATGGACTCTGGGGGAGCCCCAGCGTATTCCTTTAGTAAGTCTCGCTGGAGTCTGATGATGTGTGCCATGTAGTTCAGCACCCTTGTAGAGAAGGTGGCTGAAGCAAACATCCGCTTTCCAATGCAGTCCAACATCTGAGATTTCTTATCCGGAGGATGGACACAGAGGAACTCTCTGGTGCTACTTCCTTCTTCGTGGCGGCCGCCACCAACATGGCATCCACTGGTGAACCCTTAGACCAAGCCTGCCTATCCAAGGGAGGGCTAAGAATTTTATCTGGCCTTCTTGGAATTGGCTCCACGGTGTCCGGTTCCTTCCACCCCTGGTAGTAATTAGGTCTACCAGGGGGCCAGCCGGGGGGGACACCCAGGAGGTAGACGGGCCTGCATCAAATGCCTCCAGAAACACAGACTCATCTGAAGAAGGTTTTTGGGCAGACCACCCTCCTCTAATTTGCAACATTTCCATGATGTCTCCAAAGGAGACATTCTCAGGGGGTGATCTTGGGGAACCTTCCCCTTCATCCAAATCTGTGTCTTCCGTGAGGGACTCAGGGGAGTCCAGGTGCCTCCTTTTGCACTTCTGTTTGTGAGGAACCTCCTCGGTGGGGCTATCCGAGGAGGGCTCACCCACGGGGTCCTGTTCCTCTAAGGGAACTAACTGGAGTATTGGTGCAGGCTGTCCCAATGGCCGGATGATGGAGGATAGACTCAAATGCATCGGGGGGGGCAGGTGGATCCGACACCCGGACTGGGGATCTGGAAGGTCTCAACAGAGCACTTTCCACTACCTCGAACGCCGAAGGCGAACCGCTTTCTCCAGGCTCCGAAAGTAGCCCCCTCGGCTCCGAGGTAGGGATCGGCATCGGAGCCGAAGCGGTTGGACCCGAGAGGGAAGTGTGTTCCAACCTGAATGGAGCCAAAGACACAACTACCCCCACGGATCCGACGCTCGGCTCTCGGCCCCGAGAGCTAGGATCCGACAAGCTTGAGGGCAACATCGGCGCCGGTGCTGTCGGTGCCAACTCCCCGGTTCCGAAATGGCCTGGATCTGATGACTCTGAGACCCCAAACCAGGTCAGAGAAGAAGCTATCGGGGTAAAGAAAGGGGCTGCTCTCCCCCCCAGAGGGGGGGAAGGCAGGAGCACCCCCATCTGCATTTGAGTCTGCAAAAATCGACGCATCATCTGATCCATGTCCGCATCAGTCAGGCTCCTTGTTGATCTAGAAGAGGTCGTTGATGCAGGCTGGGAGGGCCGGCTCGAAGACCTTGAGGGAGACCGGTACTCCTCCTTTGGCTCCGGCGAGAAACAAGGTGAATGGAGCCGAGATGGAGAGGATCCGGAGGCCCTCATGGAGGGACTCGTAACTTTAGATGGCGGGGCCGAGGGATGAGTCTCAGCTCGCCTCTTGTGACTCTTATGCTTCTCTTTATGCCTCTTCTCCTTAGAGGAAGAAGAGTCCCCCTGACCCTGAGAATCTGAGGGAGGTTGAGTCCCAGACAGGGTAGGAGGTTCCAAAGGCCCGGTGGCCGCAGTCGTGGCCTGTGCCTTAGAGGGAGAGGAGGAAGAAGAATCCTGTGGTAATAATCCCGCCAGGATTAACTTGTTCCTCCTATCCCTGGTGGCCCGGGGGTTAGAAGCTGCACAAATTTGGCAGCTGGTGGACAAATGGGCCACCCCCAGACAAAGAATGCACTGAGTGTGGCCATCAGCTGGGGAAAGCTTATGGCCACACTCAGTGCACTTAGAGAATATGGCTTTGGGTCCTTCAGCCATAATACACAACACACTCACACACTAAGGGGAGGGAAATAAAAATTAAGACAAAAAATTACCACAAGATTTTTAAACTAATAATACTACACAACAACTAGGGTGCTAATACACACACACACACACACACACACACACACACACACACACACACACACACACACACACACACACACACACACAACGAAAAGTATTAGAGTCTAACTTTTTTACATTTTTTTAAACCAGAAAGTTCTCACCCATGCCTAGGAGCTCTTCACTTGAAGCTTCTCTCAGCTGTGGCAAACAAGATCTGGGGAAAGGGAGTATGTAGCAGGGGATTATGGATAAGGGGAGGAGCTAGGAGATCGGATCTTTTAGCTAGTAAAGCTTCCGGCTCGGATCCGAGATCAGATCCGACACCCACAGGTTGCAGAACAAATGAAGTAACTACTTCAGATCATGTTCTTATCCTTTCACTCTTCATTAATGATGAGATTTCTGTACCATTCCCAGTCTCCAACACATTGTCAACTGTCATTTCGGTTTTACTCCTTCGCTTCATCTCTTTCCTTATCATGACAGATGCACCTCCTCCAGTTTTATCCCCCCATTCCTCATATAAACTCTGCATCTGGTTTATTTGCCACTTTAGTTATGGTTCTCTTTATTTCATTATTCTGTTATTACAATGCCACATTTTCTTTCATCAAAACTAGAAGCCCAGATAGTTTTTAACATAACCAGTTTGCACTGGCACTCTTCATCTCACATTTTTCTTTTTTCTCCTTATAACTGTATATGTTTTCTTTGCGTTTTCTTTTCCTTTTTCTGATTTTACATGCCATAGTATGTTAGTGCATGCCACAGTAATTTGTCCTAGTTAGGGCAACATTTTAATCTGGATATCATGGGAGAAAATAAACAACATCAGCATCATTTCCAGCAGGGGAAGCATAAAGTCAAGTGGAAAGAGCACCTGTTATGATCTATCTTTGTCATTGCTGGTTTGCTGCTGTGCAGTTTCATGTTAAGACTCCTAGCATTTAACACCATAACCCTGAGTTTGTTTTTAGATGGAGTTCTTGCGTCGGGAATTTTGTCCTTGAGACACTGCCTAAAAAAGGAGCTATGGGGGTGGCAAGAGCCTTGGCCAGTAGCCAAAATCCTTGACAGGTGAGACATTGGTCAATTAACTGTTGTTAGGACACCTATTCAAGTCATTGCCAGCTACAAGATCCCCCTCCATGAATCAGGACACCCGCTCTGCCTATTTGGATCTCCTTGAGTCTATCAAGATACATCTGAACACTATGGTTTTGGGCAACTTTAACTACTCATCCATTGACTAGGTAAATTAATTGTGCTCAAATTCACTTGGCCAAAGGCTCTTCAACTTCATTAACTCTAATGGCCTGGACCAGCTGGTTGACACCAGCACAATGAGTGCCAACATCCTGGATCTGGTGCTTAGCAATATGAGGATCACAGTAGCACCCCCACTGTGAGGTCTTCCGTTATGAGATTTGAGCACAAATCAGTCTCATTCAAAGTAACTATCACACCCCCCCCCGCAGCAGCAACTAAACTTCAAAACGTCTCTAAAGTAGATTATAACCTCTTATGGGATGGTATAAATAGCTTCACTGCACCTCCCCCATCATATGGAACTGGAAACTATGCTGAGTTCTACACCAATGCTTTATACAAACACCTGTTAACTGCATTGACTTGGCTGTACCTGACTGGACCAAAACAAGCTCCTCAAGGAAGAGCAAACCTGCCTGGTGGACAACTGCCATTAACAGGCTTTACAATAAGAGGAAGAAATTGCTGTTTATGAGTAAGAGGGAGCAGGCTATAAATTGGAAACAATCCCTCTTCAGCTTAAACAAGCAAATAAGACTTCTTGTGAAGTCCTCCAAAGCAAACTATGAATCCAAACTAGCTTTCTCAACTAAGGACAACCATAAGGTGTTCTTTAGTTATATCCGTAACCTAAAAGGAAAAGCCCAGATTTGTGCTGAACTGGTAGTTAATGATACCACATATACTGAGCCTATGGACATAGCTAACTTGTTAGCTGACAGTTTTTTTTGAAAACTTCACTCTCCTGACCCTGCCTCACGTACCCCATGGCATCCCTACCACCTGTCCTCTACCTTGTATCTCTAAAGAGCAGGTCATAGATGCTCTCTCTAAGGTGAAAATACAGCAATTATGGGATCTGGTAACATTCCAGACTGCATCTTACATGGGCTCAAACAGGAATTAGGAACACCATTGGGTATTCTTTTTCATCACAGTCTAAGCACCTGCTTCATCCCAGCTGAATGGAAAAAAGGCCACCATTATCCCCTTGCACAAAGGTAGTACTTTCACTGACCCCAGGAGTTATAGACCTATTAGCCTGACTAGCCTTATCTGTAAGTCCATGGACTGAATCATCATGGACCTTATCAACAAAGATATAGGTAAGCCACAAACACTTGACCCTACTCAGTTTGGATTTATCAAAGGGAGATCATGCCTGTTAAACCTGGTGGACTTCTTCAAGACAGTCACCAAGGCCCTGGATAAGGGGGAAATACGTGCATACAGCCTACCTAGACTTAGCTAAGGCTTTTGACACTATCCCCCCCTCAGGCATCACTGACAAACTCACCCAGCTAGGTATCAATCCCTATAGTGCCTTTTTTAGGTGAGGTTCAAAGGACAAAACCACCACTGTAACAGATACAAGCATGCAAAATCTGAAGGTAATGCTACTCAATGCTAGAAGTCTAAACCTCAAAATGCACTCTCTTTTGGCACTCCTAAAAATGGAGAACATTGATATCTGTGCAGTAACTGAGACCTGGTTCAAGACTCCAGAGAGCACCCTTGCAATACCAGGCTACAACTCTTACCACACTTTTTGCCCACCAAACCAAGACTGAAACACTAAAGGTGGAGGAGTGTCCATATTCACCAAGGATATTCACACCTCCAGGCTAGTTGCCCAACACAATGCATCTGAAATTCTCCAGGTGCAACTAACACTAGGTAAGACTGAAATCCAAATTGTAGCTTGCTACAGATCCCCCACCATGCCCCAAGATTTTCACTACACCTTTCTAAACATATTGGAAACTATTAAGATACACCTGACTCAAACACCCTAATACTGGGTGATTTCAACTACCCTGTCATTAACTGGGAAAACTACTCGGGTACCAACACCTTTTCCCAATGGTTCTTGGAATTCATAAATTCCAACGCCCTGGGTCAACTAATCCATTGTCCCACCAGGGGCTCCAATATCCTAGACCTAGTCATTACCAACATGGGAGATAGATGCTCCACACCAGTGGTCACCCCCTCATTGGTCAGGTCTGACCATAAGCAAATCACCCTTGACATCTACATCCCACCCCCCAGTAAGGAAACCTCTGTAAAAAACTTCTCCAAAGCCAGCTTCATGCTACTTAAGTCAGAAGTGACAAACTTCATGGCACCCATGCAGACGGGAGCTGAAAGTTCAACTGCTGAATCCTACACTAAAATGTAAACCACCAACGACCAGCAAAAAATGATAGTGAACACGCAGTAATGAAGAAATAATGATTATTTATTTATAATTCCTTCAAATCCAGACCGGTTTCGACTATTCAGCCTTTATCAATGAATACAATAAAGAATCCTACACTAAGCCACTGTACGAGCACATCCACTCGTGCATGAATTGTGCCATCCCAAATAGAACCAAGACACTCTCCTCCAAAAAAAGGAAGCCAATCTGGTGGTCCCATCATAAACAAACTATACAACAGAAGGAAGAAACTGTTGCAGGAAAGAGGGAAATCCCAGGATGCAAAAACCTCCCTTACCAGCCTCAGTATGAAGCTGCGATCCCTCATAAAATCCTCCAAAGCTAGTTATGAAAATAAAATTGCCAAAGATTCCAAAGACAACCAAAAGGTATTCTATAGTTATGCCAAGAATCTAAATGGCAATGCTCAGATCTGCTCTGAGCTACAACAGAATGGCATTAAATATAGTGATCCCAAGGATATTGCCAATATCCTGGCAGATCGATTTAGTGCCAACTTCACCCCCCACTCACCCCTAAAGGGCCCATCTCAATACCAAAAGATTGCCAAATTCCAGTAATCACGGCCACACAGGTAGAAACCACACTCTCTAAAACTAAAAATACAGCATCCATGGGACCAGATGACATCACGGACTGTGTACTACATGAACTACAAAATGAACTGGCACCGCACCTAAGTGTCATGCTTAATCATAGCCTCACCTCAGATTTCGTGGCCAATGAGTGGCGCATAGCTATAGTTATCCCACTCCACAAGGGGGGATCCACCTTGGATCCCAGGAATTACTGTCCCATCAGTCTGATGAGCCTGATCTGCAAGGGCATGGAATGCATTATTATGGAACTTATAAACAAAGACATTGGCAACCTTCAAAGACTGGGCCCCACCCAGTTTGGGTTCGTGAAGGGCCAACCTTGTCTCCTGAATCTGATTGACTTCTTTGAATCAGTCTCCAGAGCTGTGGACGAGGGTAAGGCAGTCCACACAGCCTATCTGGACCTCGCCAAGGCCTTCGACACCATCCCCCACTTTGGAATCATAGATAAACTTACTAAGCTGGGCATAAATCCCTACATCACTCGATGGGTTGTCAACTGACTTACTGACAGAACCCAGACTGTAAAAGTAGCCAGCTCCAAATCCAGTTCCAGACAAGTGACAAGTGGAGTACCTTAGGGTTCAGTCCTGGGACCGTTCTTGTTTGGCATCTACGTCTCTGAAGTACAGGCCAACACTAAGGGACTCTGGCTAACAAAGTTTGCAGGTGACTGCAAACTGGCAGCCATTATTGAATCCCCAAATGATGTGAATATTCTACAAAAGGGCCTTACAGAAACAAATGCTTGGTGCCAGAGCCATGGGCTCAAGCTTAATGCCAAGAAATGTATAGCTATCATATTTGGGAAAAAAACATTTACCCATGAATTACAACATAGGTGGCAGTACACTAAACACTGAAAGTGTGATGAGAGACTTAGGAACACAGGTGGACAGTGGTCTCACCTTCAATAAACACATCACCACAACAGTCAGGAAATCCTTCTATGTGGCACACCTCATCACTAAGGGGTTTTCATCCAGAAAAAAGGAGATCATTGTCCCATTGTACTCATCCCTCATTAGACCCATTATAGAGTACAATGCCCCATTTGGTATGAACCTCACAAGACATCTGCAACAGCTGGAAAGGCCACAGAAATACCTCACTAAAAGAATCACAGACCTAAAGCAGATGCCCTATGCTGACCATCTAAAAAAACTCCAGCTATACTCTGTGGCATATTGTCTACTCAGAGGTGATCTCTGCTTAACATACAAGGCCATGTCAAACCCTGAGCTGTTGTACATGCTCCACTTAAAGAAATCCCAATCCCTCAGAGCCACACGCTCCAGGGATCTAAACCTTGTCATCACAATGAACAACACATGCTGGAGGGATAGGTTCCTGACCCAGAGACTCCTCATACTCTGGAATAGACTGCCCATACATGTCAAGCAGAGCACCTCCTTGGCCCTCTTCAAAAGAAACCTTGATGATTGAATGAGAAATGCAAAATTCACCCCGGGGATCATGTCAGTCACCCTGCTAGACAGGGGTCCAGGGAAGTAAATATTGTGGGAAGAAATATCCGGAGAATTGTTTAGCTAAGCTTGTATAGGCCCTAGGGTCGATAGCCTAGTACCAACCTATGAACCTATAACACTTATAAAGGATGATGTAGTGATGAAGCGGTAGTGTTGTCACCTCACAGCAAGAGGTTCTCCGGTTCGATTCTTGGCTGGAGTGCCTTCTGTGTGGAGTCTGCATGTCCTCCCTGCATTCATGTGAGTTTCCTCTGGGTGCTCTGGTTTCCTTCCATATTCAAAGACATGCATCTGAAGCATTTCTCCCTGGGCCTCTGCTGAAAACTGGCTTCATTCCAACTTGGACTTTCCCAGTTAACAAATGTTAAATAAATAAATAAAAATAAATATAATTAGATGGGTTGCTAACTGGCTCACTGATAGAACAAATATAATCAAAATAGGGGTATTCACTTCCTACAGCAGACCTGTAACCAGTGGTGTTCCACCGGAATCAGTCCTGGGATCTCTACTGTTTGGAATCCATTTCACTGAAGTACAAGCAAAACCTAAAGGTCTGTGGCTAACAAAGTTTGCTGATGACTGCAAACTGGGAGCAGTCATGTAATCTCCAAAATGATGCCAACATCTTACAAGAGGGTCTTATACAAACAAATAATTTGTGCCAAAGTCATGGCCTTAAACTCGATGCAAAAAATGTATTATCTCCCTCATTGGTGAGAGCGGTGTTCCTGCTAACTACCCCATCAATAACAACACCACAAGTACGCACTTAATGGTGAGAGACCTGGGCATACAGTTTGACAGGAACCTTACCTTTGATCACCATGTCTCCACAGTGGTAAGAAGGGCATTCTATATTGCTCATCTCATAAGTAAGGGCATTGCCTCCAGAAATAAAGAAGTTCTAACCTCTCTGTACTCTTCCCTCATCAGGCCAATAATTGAATGGGTCTACTTCCGTTTGCCAAATGCTTAACTGAGCGAATCGTTATTCATCAAACCCTATTCAGTGAAAGCTCAATTAAGCAAATGACAATTTCAGCAAAAACTTTCCCAGGGAAACGATGTGGTTGGCCATTATTGAGTATTTATCCTTTTCCCCACTGTAATGTGATTTCGGAGTTGGTATATTTAGATAGGGGGCCATAACCCCCCACTTTGGAGAGTTTTACATGTTGTTGTCTTTGTTATGGTTGGGAGCTGGGTCAATGGTTATTTTGCCTGGGAAGGTTTTCACTGAAATTGTCAGTCGCTCAATTAAGCATTCAACAATATGATATAGACCCAATACAATGACCCTTTTGGTATGTACCTTTCCAAGCACCTGCAGCAATTGGAGGGACCACAAAGGTTCCTCATAAGGAAAATTCAAGGCCTTCAGTATCTGTCCTATGTGGATCATCTGAAATCACTGCCACTTTGTTCTGTTTCATACAGACTACTCAGAGGCAATCTCTACCTTGCATGTAAGGCAATTTTTGATCCTGCTTTATTGGAAATGCTGCATATCCTCAAGTCAAATGGTACACTGGTTACTCGCTCTAAAGGCCTTAACCTGGTATGTGACATTAATAAAATATGCTGGAGGGACAGATTTGTGTCTCAGAGGTTACCACACCTTTGGAACAGACTCCCACTTCATGTCAAGCAGAGCATCTCATTAGCCCCCTTCAAACACAATCTGGATGATTGGATGGGTAACCATAAATTCACCCTGGCGGTTCCACCTGTGTTCCTCTTGGACAGGGGCAAATAGGTGCTGATCATGGAAATAAGGACAAAACTTGGCTAGGCTTGCAAGACCTCTATGGCCATTAGCCTAGTAACCTCCCATGATCCTATGATCAGCTTGTAAAATGTCAGTGCTTGCTCAAGAGGCAAGGAACCAAGGTATTAGCAGTGGTGGTCAGTTATTGAAGCTTAAGTCCGGTGATATCAGTGACAGCTGCGCGCACCCAACGCACGCCTTTCAGATACCATTCTGCAAAGGTTAAACAGCATCAGTTATACTCTCCAAATTATGTCACTAATTGAGGTAGGCATCCTCTTTCTTTATGTCATGTTGCATGACTTGTTGATTAATTGTTTTCTGCTACACCAGAACCTACACAGTTGTGCATTAGGCAGAATTCCATCTTTGGTGATAATTTGATACACTGGGAATGGATTCTGTGCTCAAATTTGCTGCTGCAACTTTCTGATCTTATGGCTTATGTGAGTGCAACATATGTTTACAACAAAAGACAGTTTCTACCCAGTTTGATCCCAAAGGACAAAATCTTCCTCCCTCAAGTTGCTACTATATGCAAAACATAAGCAGATCCGGCCTCAAGGCTGTAAGGTTTTCACAGTATTTATTATACTTTCTTTCTTCATATGTTCTAAATAAAAAAAGATCAACAAATCAGTAACTCACATATGTTAAATAAATAATGAATGCATAAAAACATTGCTATTGTAATTACTGTACCTTTACGATTTTATGCTTCATGGTTGTGCTGACGTGCGGTTTTGATTTAAGGGTTTTGAGAAACTGCCGTCATGCTGTTGCCTTGCTTTACTGCTTGTAACAGCAAACATATATAGCAAATACTAAACAAAGGGCTGTCAGTGTGTATTCTGTATACCTTTTAAATGAAGGGTGTCAGTATGATTTGATGTGATGAGATATATTTTATCTTCATTAACCTTTTGATTTCCTCATGTGGACTGGAAATAAAAAAAATGAGAAAAAAGAAGAGTAATGTAAATTCTACACATGTAAACATTGTTGCTTTATAATTGTAGTTTTTATTTCTGTTTTGTGAAAAAAAAATTTTTTGAGTCAGCAGTTTCTTTTCTACTCTAACGCTCTATCCTTCATTCTACGCAGTCCCTCCTATATCCCAAACTTCTCTCTACCAATTCTCAGTGCCATGTTTCATAGTTTCATAGTTTAGTACTATGCTATCTGCTCTGGGGCATTTGTAAGCCTAGCTGAAGTGATGTGACTTTCGCCACCCCATGAAATGGTACAAAAATGCACAGAATAGACTTAGAATACTGTGCCTCTGTCTAGTAGTGACACAGTGAAGGTCCCCTTATATAATAGAATTAGTTTACTGTGCCCCTGTCTAGTAGTGACACAAATTTGACCCCTGGGGTAAACTTACGATCTCCCATCCATTCATCAAGATTTCTCTTGAAGAGAGTTAGTGAGGGGATCTGCCTAACATGAACTGGGATTTTGTTCCAGAGCATGGGAAGCCTCTGGGTTATGAATCTATCCCTCCAGCATGTCCTATTCATACTTGTGCCTAGGTTTAAGTCTTTAGCTCTCATGGTTCGGATGGATTTGGATTTTTTGAGGTGGAGCATGTCCATCAGTTCCTGATTGGACATGGCCTTGTACGTCAGGCACAGATCACCTCTGAGCAGGCAGTATGCTACTGAATAGAGCTGGAGTTTCTTTAGTCTGGCAGAATAAGACATATGTTGGAGACCCTTGATCCTCTTGGTGAGGTACTTTTGTGGTCTCTCCAGCTGTTGCAAATGCTGGGTGAGGTACATACCAAATGGGGCATTGTACTCAATCATGGGTCTGATGAGGGAGGAGTATAGGGGTACAATGACATCCTTGGATCTGGATGTGAATCCCTTCATGATAAGGTGTGCAAGGTAGAATGTCTTTCTAACCACTTTGGACAATGTGGGTGTCAAATGAGACGTCACTGTCGACTTGGGTCCCTAGGTCTCTGATTACTTTTTCCGTACTCAGTGGGTTGCTGTCTATGTGATAATTTGTGGGTACTTTGTTTTTCCCAAAGGGGATGACTATACATTTTTTGGCATTTAGTTTAAGGCCATGACTCCGGCACCAGTTGTCCGTTTCTGTGAGGCCTTTTTGTAGGATGTATGTGTCCGCTGGTGTATTGTCTATGGCGCCTAGTTTGCAGTCATCTGCGAACTTTGTCAGCCACAACCCTCCCATGTTTGCTTTAACATCTGAGAAATAAATGCAGAACAAGAGGGGTCCCAGGACAGATCCCTGTGGGACACCACTTGTGACTGGCTTTGAGTCTGACATCGCTCCAACGATTTTAACTTTATGGGTTCTGTCCTTTAGCCAGTTTGCAACCCATCTAGTGACATAAGGGTTTACATTTAAGCTGTTGAGCTTATCTATGATGCCTGAGTGGGGTATTGTGTCGAAGGCCTTAGCCAAGTCCAGGTAGGCTGTATGGACTGCTTTGCCCTCATCAATGGCTCTAGTGACTGTTTCGAAAAAGTCAACCAGGTTCAAAAGGCAGGATCTGCCCTTTACAAAGCTGAACTGGGTGGGATCAAGAGTCTGTAGGTCCCCAATGTCTCTGTTTATTAGTTCCATAATGATTCTTTCCATAGCTTTGCAGACCAGGCTGGTTAAGCTTATGGGGCGGGGCGATAGTTCCCAGGGTCTGTAGAGGTACCCCCTTTGTGGAGTGGGACCACTGTTGCTGTACGCCAGTGTTCAGGTACATATCCTGTAGTAAGGCTAAGGTTAAATAGCATTTTTATGTGCGGGTTTAGCTCCTCTTGGTGTTCACGTAGAACGCAACCCGGGATACCGTCAGGTCCCATTGATGCTGTGTTTTTAGCTTTGCTGAGGGTGGCTCTCACCTGGACATCTGAGATGACAGGGAGATTACATTCAGCTAGGATAAGTATTTCTTCTTTTGGGGGTGAGGGAGAGGAGAAATTTGCACTGAACCTGTCAGCCAGAATGTTGGCAATATCTGTGGGTTCAGTGTATTTTTTGTTGTTGTGAACTAACTCTGAGCATATCTGAGGGTTTCCACCCAGGTTTCTAACATAGCTGAAGAAGGCTTTGTGGTTGTCTTTAGTGTCCTTAGCAATTTTTCTCTCAAAGTTGGCCTTGGATGTTTTTATGAGAGAACGTAGTTTTCTGCTAGTGTTGATCAGAGATGTCTTCCCTTTATGGGATTTTGCTCTGTCGTGCAGTAGCTTCCTTCTTTTGTTATACAATTTGTTAATGGCTGAGGTCCACCAGACAGGACGCTTGCTTCAGATTCCATTCTGTTCATTCTCCCTTTTAATTTTCATTTTGGAGTTTTGCTTATTATAAACAGTCGTATCTATGGCAGTTAGTTAAACTGCCATTCCCGTGAACCAGAAATGATCAAGCGTAAATGTTTAATTAAAAGTCATCAAAAATACAAAATAAGGATTTCACAAATTAGAAGTTGCATCTCCTGCCTATTATACGTAACAGTTCTGAGACTGCACTACAGTGAGGAAAGGGTAATTTCTGAAATCCTGCTGTACTGAGATCCTGCAAAAAAAATATCAATAATGTTATGTCAACTTATTTTCGATCAGCTGCACATGCATTTTCTTATATATATATGTATATATATATATATATATATATATATATATGTATATATATATGTGTGTGTGTGTGTGTGTGTGTGTGTGTGTGTGTGTGTGTGTGTGTGTGTGTGTGTATGTGTGTATGTGTATATATATATATATATATATATATATATATATATATATATATATATATATATAGGTCTACTTTCAGATCTAGAAATACTGAAAGATCGGCTTTCAGTATTTTAAGATGAAAACACCAAAAATGCACCACAATGAAAAAAGTTCATAATACCGAATTTTCAGCATGCAACATTTAGTTTTTTATTATACCCTCTACCACAGAAACACAAACATGAACTCCCTGCCTACACCGTAACAAAACAACACAACACACACACCAACAAAACCCACATAATCTATGTATAAGCAGGGGGACAAATCCCCATGGGGGGGCTGCGACCCCCACCCTTCTAGTTATATATACCAACTCCACGTCTCACCACGAAAAACAAAAAACTACCATTACATGCCCAACAGTTGCATTGAACACTGTCAAACATATATGCGAAAAACACATTCACAAAACTCACGACCTTCAACATTAACACACACACACACACACACACACACACACACACACACACACACACACGCTCTCTCACCTATCTACCCCAACCTACTCCCAAAACTTCCCAAACAATTACAAAATAATAAATGCCTACCCAAAACCCTTAAGTAGTAAAAACCTATCTGAATCTCTGCACATAACCACACATTGGCCACCATGTCTAAATCCCAGACCACACTGCAACTTAAAGACACAGCAAACCATAAAGAACATACCACACCACAACTACCGCAGATTCAGTAAACTAACATTCGATAAAATGCAGTTTTGAATAACTGCACATTCGTTATTTTCGTCTTGAGATACTGAAAGTCGATCTTTTCAGTATTTTGAGATTTGAAAGGGAACCCACATGTATATATCTATTTCTATATCTGTATATGTAATATATATATATATATATATATATATATATATATATATAGTTTACAATGAAAACCTTGAAACTAAACTGCATCGGTTGACTGGCATGTGGTCAAATGGCAATTTTGAAGTTGCAGAATGTCGAACCAAAATGTGTCGACTACACTACAGTGAATGGGGAGTGTAGTTCAAGTACTTGTGTTCGACATTGTGCAAGGAGATTGCAGTTCAGTGATGAATAGGGAATTAGTCTATTTCCTCACTGTAGTGCAATCTCGAAGTTGGTATATTTAACGTGCAGGTGGTGTGGGGCACAGCCCCCCACATGGGGTAGAATTAATGTACCGTTGACTGTAGAGTGTAGTGGCATGTTAATGTGCATAGCAGGAGTTGAGTGATGTCACCTCCTGCTATGTTGAATACATCGAATTGCGGATGTCAATGTATTCATTTTTGCGTTGGTTGCTGTTTCGAAATTCCGAATTCAGCTTTTCGGGACGACATTCTGATCTTTCAACAAGCTTCATAGATATATATATATATATATATATATATATATATATATATATATATATATACAAATTAAACATGTTCTAGATGTAGTACAGGCAATACTGCATACTGACAGTATCATAAAATTAATATGAGAAGACATACAGATCTGAGTGAATTAGTTCTCTGG
Source organism: Protopterus annectens (assembly GCF_019279795.1). Taxonomy (NCBI): domain Eukaryota; kingdom Metazoa; phylum Chordata; order Ceratodontiformes; family Protopteridae; genus Protopterus; species Protopterus annectens. The sequence continues at coordinate 1,591,113,784 of NC_056732.1, read as the reverse complement.
CCTAAAATGCCAGATTTTGTGAAAATCATGTGTTTTTTCCAACACTTAGCCCAAATTCATGATTTTCTAGTATCTTTTCCATAAGATGAAAATTCACTGTCTTTGATTTTCACTTTTCTTTCTTTTTATTTTATAAATTTTTAGACCAGGTAATACCACTAGACATAAGCAGCTCTTTGAAGAACTCGCACTCTTTTCCCTTGACTATAGGAAGCAGCTCCTTTCTTTCTTTCTTTCTTTCTTTCTTTCTTTCTTTCTTTCCTATGTAACGTCTGATGCAAGTTTTGTGGTTTGATGACCAAGGTCATCTAGTATGCCTGTGCATTAAAATTAAAATATTCTGAAAATAATCATCCACAAAACTACTTATAATTCTTGTTTAAAACTTGGTTTCTCATGTGTTTATCTATTCCAGGGAGACATTATTTTCACACATTCCCCAGTAACCCTATCACTATGTACCCCTATTCCTTTCTAGTTTACCACTTGTGTTAATGCCTGAAGTAGGTAATTGTAAAACAGAATTGCGGAGTATACATTAGGCCCATTCAGAAAGGTTCCTTGCTCAGTGCATTCAGAATTGTTTTCAGGTTTTTCAGTATATTTCAGGTTCACGGTTACATGTTCATAGGTTGCTCAGCATGTTTTAAGGAAAGGTCATCACGCTTGTAATCAACAATTTGCTGCTTTGGACAGAACATACCACTTTGAAATTCTCATGCATAGTTTATTTCCATATATATATTTTAAACATCTTAATGGTTTTGCTGTGTGCTTTAATAAGTTGTGAATTAAATTAGATGATTATCCCAGTTAATTTTCTTGTTTCACAGTTTTGGTTCAAACTGGCCTGTCAGGTCTGACCCAGCTTCATATAGACCCATTTCAATTTTAAACCATAGTTATAAAGTGTCTGTTTCTATACAAGCTAAAAGAATGACAAAGGTCTTTACAAAACAGATATAAAGATCAATGTGGTTTTGTGCACGGGAGGTAAACATTTGTCAACATCAATAGAACAATAATGATCCAGAGGGAAGCAGAATGTGAGAAAATACCTTTGCTGTTGGTGGGTCATGATGCAGAAAATGCATTGAATAAAGTCAGCTGGGATTTTATGAGTAGCTCAGTCAAAACATTTGCATTCCCTGAAGCAGTAATATGGTTAATTAGGGGGATATATGAAGAATCAAAGGTAGGAATTAAAGTGGGAAGGTTTATCTCCAGTAAGTTGTGTTTGAACACATGAAGCAGGCAGCGGTGTCCTCCTTCCCCTTTGTTATTTGCTTTATATTTAAAGCTGTTAGTAAAGAAAATAAGGGACTCAAACTCAAGGTTTAATTGGTAAAGTTATCAAGAAACGTTAGCTTTATTTGCAGACTTGTTAATAAAGAAAAGGACATTTTGGAGCTGTGGAAGATTTTGAGAGTTTCAAGTCTTTTCAGGATATAAAATTAATAACTATAAAGCAAAGGCTGTAGCTGTAAATTGTGTACCCACACACAATGTGGTTCAACAATATCTATATTTACAGAGACACAATAAAAGAAAGTACTTAGGAGTATGGATGAAAAAGGCTTCTGTTATGGCAGCTAAGGATATGTGGGAAGAGACTAAATGTAAGATAATACAAAAACCGAGAAACTGGAAGCAATTGTTTATGCATATAGATAGTAAGGTACAGGCAGTGAAAATGTTTTAATCCCTTTTGTTTTATGTACAGATCATGCACATACATACATATATATATTTCAAGCACTGGCATTAATGCCCTTCAAGCCTGCCAATATACCAAAACACTTGTTCCCATAGTAAGTGTCCAAGCTATTTTTAAAAATATCTAAACTAGTACTTGCTTTAAGGTAATTTGCTAGTCTGTTCCCTGCGTCAGCTGCTCTCTCACAAAACCAGTTTATACCCTTCTCATCCCTATAGAATTCTATATAGGTTGTCTGGTGATTCTCTACTACTTTTTGAAAACTCAAACATTCCCAGAGGTAGTTGTCTCTCTAAATGCCCTATATACCTGAATATGATCTCCTGTTAAATATCTGTTTTCAGACACTAAACAAGTTCAGATATTTTAATCTTTCATAATAACTTAAATTTTCACATTCATGGATGCCCTTGGTATATTTCTGCTGTACTCTTTCCAATTTTATCACGATTGTTTTCTTACAAGGTTTCCATATTGTTATGCCATACTCATGTTTGGGTCTAATGTAACTAGTGAACAATGACGTCATAATTTCTGATTTCCTAGTCTTTAGACAACCTACAGTTGTATAACTATTATAAACCATTTTTTGATATGATTAGAAAAAACTCAAAGCTAGATCTACCCAGGTCCTCAAATGAATCTACAGTTTCAATCACTGTGCACTGTATTAAATATTCACCTTTCAATTTATGTTTCTCAAATCGTATATGCTTAGTTTTTGATGTATTTATCAGTAGATTGTTCTCCTGTGCCCAAATGGTCAATTTAGTCAAGTTCTTTTGCAGACATGCCTTATCTGTAACACTTGTAATCAGTTTACCCAATTTCAGGCCATTTGCATAGAGGCTGTAGAACACCTCAGATGAAAAAGTAAGGTCTGAAAGATACAGTCTAAACAAATAAGAGCCTAGGACAGAGCCCTCTGGAACACCCTGACTGTAACAAATAATTTCAGCTGTCCATTTGCTGTATGTTACTTGTCATGTCTTATTTGTAAGCCATGCAGCTATCCATATTATCACGAGTACATCGATGCTTAGTTGTTCTAATTTCTTCATCAGTGTTTTGTGTATGACCCTGTCAAATGCTGAAATTAAATCTGTATAAATTACATCACAGCACATTTTTTTCATTCTTAGCTGTTATTATGGGCGGCCATGGTGATGCAGCGGTTCTCCGGTTCAATTCTCAGCTGGGGTGCTTTCTGTACGGAGTCTGCATGTCCTACCTGAGGTTGCATGGGTTTCCTCCAGGTGATCCAGTTTCCTCCCACATCCCAAAGACATGCTTGGGCACTCTAAATTGGCCCTAGGTGTGAGTGTGTGCGTATATGTGCCTTCTGTGGAAGGTTGGGCACTGGGCTGGCAACTCAACACCATAAAACTTCACTGCCAGTTGTTCTGCAGACCATTGTTCCACTGTGGTGACCCCTAACCAGGAAAAGCCGAAAGAAGAAGAAGAAGCTGATTATGTTGTTATAGAACATCATGTTACAGGTGGTGATAGATCTATTTTCAACATATGCATGCTCTCAACTTACCTCTCAACTGTACAGTTTTTTGGAGAATGTCCAGAATTTTACTTCATTTTTTTTTTGGTCTGTTCCTCATAAAATTTTTGTTTTGCTGGCAAATTATTGGGGGTTGAAGTCCCTAAATAATGACATACATTCGAGTTTCATGCTTCATATCCTTTTACAAAATGCACGCTCAAACAAATCCTGTTATTCTAGGAACCTTCTAATTTTTGAGGGCAGTTATTTAAAATCTGTTCCTGTTTTTGATCCTTTATCCCCATTATTTTAGGTTTGTCCAGATTTATTGAACTAAGAGATTGAGAGGTATGTACATGCATACTTTTATCAACCAAAGGAGAAGTTGTGGACAACAATTAAGAACGAGTTGAAGGAATTTATGTAGGAAGGAAAGAGGCCAAAAGCTATGTGGGATATGTGGATCCTTCTAATAGAGCAAGGTAGTTTAGGATTACCTGATTTGAAGGGATATTTTAGGGCTAAGCAGTTAAGGCTCATGTATGTATGTGTGTATATATATATATATATATATATATATATATATATATATATATATATATATATATATATATATATATATATATATATATATATATATATATATATATATATATATAATACAAGCAGAAGTTTATAACTCAATATGGAAATTGATGATGATGATGAAGTGTGTGGGGGGGGGGTCCAAGAAATAAAAGAGTGTGATTTTAGATGCAGATATTTGAGAATAACAACAACCATACAGAATATTATATTCATAAAGTTGCAGAAAGTGTTCTAAGAACTAATCCAACACAGGACTGGAGAAAGGAGATTTTGCCAATAGGGATGACTGCAAGTAGGGGCATAGAAAATAGACAAGAAGGGATGGAATTTACCAGAGAAATCTGGAAAAGGAAGCAGGGTATTAGGAGCAAATAACTAGAGAAGGAAATGTAATAAAGTGGGATGAGGCCAAGAAGTTTGAAGTATAGGTAAGAGACTTCCTTCCCTAACATGGATTGATATCAGAGCATAGGCAAAAATAAAGGGACAGGAGAGTCCTAAGAGAAACAGTTGCTCGGGTAGCGTTCTCAGTCAAATCTAGAATGACAGCTGCTGTCAAAAAGGATTATAATATAGCATATCAGATATTGCATGATATATAAGAATCAGTCAAAGGAGGTTAGAAAAGATTGTGAAGAAAGACTGGAAAAGCATTTTGCAGTTGAACAATGGGAAGACATATGTATGGCTCCCAACTTTGCAATGGAGTGCAGAAGCTTTAGGAATTTTGCTTAGAAGTGTTACATATGTGTTTTTATATCCTAAGCAGACTTCAAAGATTTTTTCTTCAGGTAGATAGTAAATGTTGTAGGTATGATTAAGAAGAAAGAAGTAACTGGGAGCATGTTTTTTTGGGAGTGTAAAGTGCTTTGCAGATTGCATTCCTTGCTTGAATCTAATTGAGTTCTGATTGAAAGTGCTATTGAAACAACTCAAGATATAAATTGATAAGTATATATTTTTTGGCACTTCTTTCCAAAGTTCTACAGTATTCTAATTGCTTTTGCTTGATTGATTTAAGATCATATTTGCTGGCTTCTGATCTGTGTTGAAAGTGTTATTTTTCTGAGTTGATTTTTCCCCCACTCTGCCCTCCTTATTGGTGTATATTTGATCTGTGACACTCCTCCCGGTCTAGTGTCTTTAGCTCATTCTACCTAATACGGAGAGAAAAAAAAATTTTTTTTGCACTTTATTCATCTGCTTACTGTGTTTGTGTTTCTTCCTACTTTATTACTTTATTTTGCTTTTGCTGCCTGTTCTTAAAAGTACTTAACAGCATTTTTTTTGCTGCATTTATTACTGCTTGTTAGTAGCCGATTAAATTGCAACTGTTATTCTAAGCCTTTGGATTACGCACTTGGGCTTTAGACCATTTGTTTCACATTAGGAAGGTTTGTGGTCTGCACTGTTGTGGCAGGACAGGAAGCTTACATCCTTCTGAGTTGGGAGTTGCTTATTGAAGACTTAGTGTCTGTTCTAAAGTGTATTATTTCTGGTTTAAGCACATGGGTTTTGTGCCAGTTTTTTTACATTAAGAATGTGTGGTCTGCACTCTTGTGGGAGGCTGGATTCTGATTTCTGAGCTGGGAATTTCTGCTCACAGGCTTATTGTGCCTGCTTATTTGAACTGTTTCTTTCCGAAAATGGTGCGCCTTGTTGCTGCAGCATAGACCAGATTCAGGCCTGTTGAATCTAGCTTTGGTTGTATAACTTGAGCATTGACCCGGGCCATCTTTTTTTGGAGAAGGTTTCCCTGCACCCTAGCAACAGGAGTGTGCAGTTAGAACTTGTCTGTTTGATGACTGCTGGAGCAGGGCTTAGTTTTGAGCTTTTTCTGGTTAATTGGGTAACTTGTTTAAATCAGTTGTTCGTTTTCTGTTGTTTTATATATATATATATATATAAATTGCATTCTATTCATCTGCTTTTACTGTATTTGTGTTTCTTCCTACTTTATTACTAGTGGCACTGACTACAACTCTGATCTGAGATATATAACAATAAGTATACTTTTCTGTGCATTTAAAGAGTTTTTTTGATTGTATCTGCTTTATTTTCTGAAAAAAAACCCATTTATATATATATATATATATATATATATATATATATATATATATATACTTGTTTCCCGCCTTTCTAAGCTAGTATAGTCCAGTTTTCAGGTTAAGTGCTGAATTCAGGGCTGTGTTACAAATCTCTGTGTTTGCCCATACCTTACCTGGATAGAAGGAAGTTTCTCTGTTCACCTGTGAGAGGGGAGCTTTGAGCAGCCTATCTGTCCCTGAAGGAGTGGTTTCAGCCCAGAAATTAGTAGTTTATTGGCCATCTTGGGCTAATTTCTATCTCTTTCATTTCCCTGCTATAAATACTGCATTTACCCGGTCTTCAATTTTTCCCTTGGAACTAGACAAACGTTCAACTTAAGCACTCAAGCCATTCATTTCTCAGCCCAGCACTTGCTCTAAACTCATAGCAAGCACTTATAAACCCTAGCACTAGACCCTCCTATACTGTACAGAAGGACAAGGCTCTCTATTCAACCTTACCAGCCATTCAGTAAAACAGTTCACTGTACCTATCCAGGCATGTCCAAAGGGTAGTTTTAGGTGTACTCCCCAGTGAAACTGGTGAATCTGGGCATTTGGAGGCAGTGTTACAACTGCCTCATGTACACAGACAACCCTCTTACCACCAAACACTAATACATGTGAGAGATGCAATTATACAGCCAAACTGGAGGCTAAGCTCTCTCAACCCAAGGCTGGATCAGACAGTCAAGAGGAGAAGGGAAATACTTGCATCAAACCACCAGTCTCACATAGACCCATTAAACCAGCACCGGCCAAAAACACACATAAATACATGAAAACATACTCGGAGGCTCTAAATAAAAATCTGCAAAAGCAACAGGGACCTCCAAAGCAGACATCCAAGCTACCTCCACCCCCCCAACACAAATCATGAAACACATACTTCACAAAACCAGTGTGCCATGCAATCACAGCCCTTAAGGCAAAATAACATACCCAACATACTAGTAATAGATGACTCTATAGTCAGGCACACTGACGTCCCACTCACTAGGCTGAATAAGGAGAAGGTTACTGTTAGCTGCCTGTCATGTGCCAGGATCCACCACATAACACAAGTACTCAGGTCACTCCAGAACAAGTACAGATACAACTCTGTCATTGTCCATGTTGGTGTGAATGACCTGAGCCATACCTCCCTGTACTACATGAAAAGAGACATGGAAGAGCTCTCTGATCTTGTAGCATAGGACGGTATGACCCTGACCCTGAGTAGCATACTGCCCTCACCAAGAATGATACCACAGTATAAAAAAACATTTCAACAATTGGTTAAGTTTCTGGTGTCATTCAAAGGGGATCCAGTGTCAGTCTGCCTGGGATGACATGCTCGACAAGCCACGCTGCTTCGCTAGAGACGGCTTGCACCTGTCACCTTTAGGCTTTCAAGTACTCATACCATACATTTCAGCCACAGAACCTGGACCAAAATACAAAAGGTGGGGGCGTATCCATATTCATCAAGGATACCCACACCTCCAGATTAGTGGCACAGCACGATGCTTCAGAGATCATCCACGTGCAACTAACAAAGGGCAAAACTGCAATTCAAATTGTAGCTTGCTACAGATCACCCACCATGTCCCAGGACCCCCATTCCACATTTCTGGAAACACTGGGAAATATAAAGGTCCTACCAAACACCCTACTATTGGGTGATTTCAATTACCCAAACATTAATTGGGAGAACTACTCAAGTACTAACTCCCTTGCCTAACATTTCCTAGAATTTATAAACTCAAACACCCTGAAATCAACTGGTCAACACTCCCACCAGAGATGACAACATATTGGACCTGGTCATCACCAACAAGGGCGACCGGTGCTCCACACCGGAAGTCAACCCCGCACTGGTTAGATATGACCATAAACAAATCACTTTGGATATCCAAATTCCGCGCCCACCCCCGGACAAGGAAACCATAGTGAAAAACTTTTCAAAAGCAAACTTCACATTACTTAAGATCGAGGTGGAAAGTTTCAAAGCCCCCATGCTAAAGGATAACATTGTCCAAGCTGTAAAATCCTTTACTAATGCATTCTATGGGCACCTTCAAGAATGTATGGATCGTGATATCCCAAGCAAAACCAAGACACACTCCTCCAAGAAAAGGAAACCAGTCTGGTGGACTCCTGCCATAAACAAGCTATACAATAGAAGGAGGAAACTAGTACAGAAAAGAGTAAAATCCCAAGAAGGGAAGACATCCCTGATCAGTATCAGCAAGAAACTACAATCCCTCATAAAATCATCCAAGGCGAGTTTCGAAAGAAAAATTACCAAGGACTCCAAAGATAGCCACAAGGCATTCTTTAGCTATGTCAAGAATCTAAGTGGCAATGCTCAGATCTGCTCAGAGTTAGTGCAGAATGGTACAAAATACACTGAACCGACCGATATTGCCAACATCCTGGCAGACAGGTTCAGCACAAACTTCACTCCCCTCTCACCCCCAAAAGGGCCCATAACCATACCAGAAGAATGTAGAGCTCCTGAAATCACAGGCACTCAGGTTAAAACAGCCCTCTCCAAAGCCAAAAACACAGCATCAATGGGACTGGACAGAGTACCAGGCTGCATCCTACATGAGCTCAAAGACGAACTAACCCCTCACCTAAACACACTATTCAAACTCTGCCTCTCCACAGGTTACATACCCATAGAGTGGTGCACAGCAACAGTTATTTTGTGCCACAAAGGTGGAGCCACAACAGACCCCAGGAACTATTGCCCTATAAGCCTGACTAGCTTGGTCTGCAAGGCTATGGAGTGCATCATCATGGAACTCATTAACAGAGACTTTGGGAACCTCTAAACATTGAACCTTACCCAGTTCGGCTTTGTTAAGGTCAGATCATGCCTCCTAAACCTGGTGGACTTCTTTGAGACAGTTACCAAGGCTTTAGACGAGGGAAAGGAGGTCCACACAGCCTAGCTAGACCTTGCAAAGGCCTTTGACACCATTCCCCATTCTGGTATTATAGACAAGCTCATCAGCCTGAACATAAACCCCTATGTCACAAGATGGGTTGCCAGCTGGCTCACGGACAGAACCCACATGGTAAGAGTTGCGGGAGCTAGGTCTGACTCTAAACCGGTTACAAGTGGTGTTCTCCAGGGCTCAGTCCTAGGACCCCTCCTGTTCGGCATATGCTTCTCAGAGGTACAGGCAAACACAGGAGGACTATGGCTGAACAAGTTCACAGATGACTGCAAACTAGGGGCTATAATTGACTCTCCGGCTGACACAGACATCCTCCAAAAGGGTCTCACTGAGACGGACACCTGGTGTCAAAATCATGGCCTCAAGTTAAATGCCAAAAAGTGCTTAGTCATCCCCTTTAGAAAAAACAAAGTACCCACAAACTACCACATAGGTGGTAGTCCCCTAAATATGAAAGATGTAATAAGGGATCTGGGGACCCAAGTAGATAGTAAACTCTCCTTTGATAATTACATTGCCAAAGTGGTGGTTAGAAAATCCTTCTACATGGTACACCTCATCACAAAAGGGTTTGCATCCAGATCAAAACTCATCGTTCATCAGACCCATCATAGAGTACAACGCCCCATTTGGGATGTACCTTACAAGACACCTGCAGCAGCTGGAAAGACCACAGAAGTACCTCACCAAGAGGATCACTGGCTTCAAACAGATGCCCTATGAAGCTCAACTGAAGAAACTCCAGCTGTACTCAGTTGCATACTGCCAACTCAGAGGTGATCTCTGCCTGACATACAAGGCCATGTCCAGCACAGAACTGATCGACATGCTCCACCTAAAGAAAAGCTTATCCCCTCAAGCCACATGCTCTTGGGATCTAAACCTCACCACAACAATAAATAGGACGTGCTGGAGGGATAGATTCCTGTCCCAGAGACTTCCCATGCTTTGGAACAAGATCCCAATCTACACTGGGCAGAGCTCCTCACTAACACTCTTCAAGAGAAACCTTGATGAGTGGATGGGAAACAGAAAGTTTACCCTGGGGATCACTTCAGTGGCTCCGCTGGACAGAGGCACAGGGAACTAATCTAAGGGGGCGGCAAAAGCCAACACATTCTGGCTAGGCTTATAAATGCCTTTAGGCAGATAGCCTAGTACCTACCTATGAAGCTATGAACCTATGGAATACTCTGTCAGAAATATTGGGAGAACAAATGACTGTAACTAAGGAAATGATTATTTTGAGCTGGGACATTTGATCTGGATTGCCTGGAGATAGTAAATCATTATTAAGTTTAATTCTATTGTCTGCCAACACAGTAATTAATAGAAAATGGAAATCAAAATCTAAACCAACTACATTTTAAGAAATGAATATTATAAAAGAGATAAAAATACTGGAAATGGGATCTTTGGAAAAGGGATGAAGAAACCTACATAGAAATAAATGGAATATGTGGGAAAGGTACATGCAAAATAATGTTCAGGAGGAGGAGGAGCAGTGAGATGTAAGCAAAGGAATGAACTGAGCATTAATATGGAGTTAGACTACATGACAGCTGTTATAAAGAAGGAAATATATATGTAATGAATACATGAAAAAATGCTAACATGCTTTATTTTCTTTCCTATTAACTTATATGCATCTGTGTCTTAATTAAGTGATAATTTAATTAAGATTTTTAAAAAAAGTGGCCTTTCAGTCTTCATGTTTGAGGAGCAAAATCCAGAACACCTCTGCACTTGAAATACCTTAGAACATATATTTAGAAGAATAAATCTGGAATACATATCTGGGAAAATATCCCAGGACACAGCTGCTGGAGAATAACTATGGAAAACTTCTCTAGAATATATCTCTAGGAAAATAACCCTAGAAAAAAATATCAAATGCACCCCTACTACACTTCTCCAGGAAAATACTTCTCAAATGTTTCCATTCAAATAACCCCAGAATACATTCCCTGGAGAGTAATCCTGCAACATGTCTCCAGGGCAAAAACACAGAACATGTCTCCAGGAGAATAACCCTATAACAAATGTTCACCAGAAACCCAAGGAATACATCTCCTCCAGAATAACCCTACAACACTTCTCAGGGAACATATCTCTCAACTTATCTCCAGCTGAATAACCCCAGAATACACCCCCCGGAGAATAATCCTAGAACACATTTCCAGGAGAAGATCCCCAGAATATGTCCTCATGAGAATAACTCTGAAACACAACTTTATGGCAATATTCCTCAGAACACATCTCCAATACAATAGCCTCAAAATACATCTCCAGGAAAATAAGCATGGAACTCATCTTAAGAACCCTGGAACACATTTCTGGAGAGTAATCCCAAAAAACAGTTCCAGGGAATAATTCCAGAGCACATTTCAGGGGAATAACACTAAACCATACCTCCAGGGCAATAACTCAGTACACAGCTCCATGAAAATCATCCTGGAACACATATTCAAGGAATAACTTTAGAACACATCTCCAAGAGAATAATCCAAGAACACATGTCTAGAACAACAACTCTGGGACCAATCTCCAAGTCAGTAACCTTGGGGTACATTTCCAGGGCAATAGAACCAGGAACACATCTCTAGCAGAATAATCCCAGAACACATTTCATGGAGAATAACCCTTTAACACATGTCTGTGAGAATTACAGTTTCAGGAAAGTAATCTGGTTTGTCTCACCTGTAGACTATCATGTATTTTTATTTTATAAATTCTCACAATGTAAAAATATATATTTGTATATAGTAGAACTCTAAATGTTTTCCATTTCTTCTGTTGATATGTTTATATGTTGTCTTTGTCTGATTTTTCCTAAATGTTACCTGCTTTTCTGTACATGTCTTAGGTTTTGCACATGTATGTGACTTTTTGGTTTAACCCTGCTTTGCCTCTAGGATGTCTTCTGTAATACAGGCCTTTTGGGATGTCTCTTACAGTACTTGCAGTCCTTGGCATCTTTTCATTTTTTGTTCTCATTGTCGTTGTGAGTATACTTGGGTAATGTTCTGGAAATATCCAGAGTTATCTGTGTTGCTCAGGTTGTTTTCCTTCTTCACAGTATAAATATCTATTGTCTATTGTCTGTTTTAGGAATTACCTACTTATTATTATGTTATTCCTTTACCATATGTCACCTATGTTCTCCAGTCTTGCTGGGAAATAGTTTTCCGGGTCTGTTATGGGGATGATCAGCTATTTAAATGTATGTTCAGGATTCCAATCCCATTTTTCCTTCAATAGTTTGCACTGATGTCCTTTTCATTCCATGTTCTCTCTTCTCATATTATTTATATTTTACGACTTTATTTTTGCCTTTTTCTCTTTCTTACAAAGCCTAGTTAAATATCTATGTTAGACGTCGAGCTAGATTCTAAATGTTCTCCTCTCAGGGCAAGCTACTATGGCAGTTTTTGTGGATGGTCTCAGAATATGTGATTCAAAAGTTATAGCTCTGCTGGCTAAATGTAAATGTCAGTAAAGCCTATCTTAGCCAGAAGTATCTTATGTACATTTCTGAACCAGAGTGACAGAGCGAAACATTTTAAAAGGATGATGCAAGAACAAGAAGTGAATGCCATGCAGAAAGTGTTAACATACTCAAAGCAAAATATTGTAATTTGTAGTGAATGCTCTATATCAGGTTAATGTGCTGATCCTTTTGAGAGCAGACAATTGCTGATAAACGTCAGACAAAGATCCTGATATTGCAATGGACTATAGCTAAGTTATGTCTCTGACCCAGAGGTAATTGAGAGATACTGAATCAAGAGAAGACTGATGCAGACTGTGATTCAGGTAACTGCACCATAGCAGGTCTGCAGGGGAGCTCTATTCCATTTGAGGCAGAGGTATGCTGGTTGCTCTGCATACCAGCGTCCATAACATTCCAGCACCATAGTAATAACATTGTACATGTCACAAACTGCTGCCTCCTTTATACTATGAAAGTACCTGTCTCTCATATTTAGCAGGGCTGGCAACTATTGATGTATTTATTTACAGATGATAACTGGGTTGGTGGACAAGTCTGGTGATCATTTTCAGGCATAGCCTGGGGCAAATGCATAAAAATAAATGAACATCTTTGAGAGAAAGCAGCAAATAATTAGGAAAGAAAGTTTTCTTAATCATAGATAAAGACATTATGGAAGGACCATAGTACAGAGTTTGCTATTTAACAATCATACCACAAAAACTGGAAAGTGAAAAAACAAACTAATAACCAAAAAACAAAAAAATGCGAACCACAATGTAACCAATCCATGGAGTACTCTTTATTAACTTAAAAAGCAAAAGCAGTTAAGCGCTTTCATCCCAGATGGGACTTCTTCAGAACTGCTATACACCAATAACTTCAAACTAATGTAGTGGTGCTTAAGTTACATGACCAATTAATTAATTAATTAATTAATTAATTAATTAATTAATTAACTTAAAACGACCATTCAACATTCATTATCAAATGAAATAAAAAATTATTATAAATAAACTTATTTTTATATAAAAAACATAACATTTTCACATATTCAGAATTCTTAACATTTAAGCTTAAGCACAGAGTTGATGGAGCAAGCTTCATTTAAACCTGGGGCAACCTGTGCATTCAAACTAAGTTGTCACATTAATTCTCTCATTTATAAATGTTCTTCAGTTATTCTACTTCTTGTTTCCTTTTTAACTTGCTCCATAAGTCTGAATCTAAAACAGTGTGTTGGGTAATCTGTAATGTGCCTATACAATGCATTAGTAACTCTGCCCTTTTTAATCTCCCATTCATGCTCATATAGCCTGTCTTTAATTTTCCTTATGGTTTTACCAATTTAAAAGGCAGGACATAACTCACAACATGCTGCATATATTGCCCAACATGTATCACAATTATAATATCCCTTGGATTTGAAATGTTGTCCATTCACTGTTACTGTCTTACCTACTAAAATACCATTACACCAACTACAATGTTCACATTTAAACATCCCGTATTTAAAATTAGTCATCCATTTGTTATTGTAGTTTGACCTGCTCTCCATCAAATCTTTAAAACATCTATTCTTTCTGAATAACACTTTAGGTCTGTCTCCCAACAATTTTCTTAAATGAGTATTAGATGAAAAAACAAACCAGTTGTCAGTAATAACCTGCAAAATACTAAAAGAATCAACTAAAAAAGACGTAATAAATGATTTAGAAAAATCTTTTTGTATTAATGTTCTATAATTCAAAACTAACCCTTGCTCACTTCCCATATTATAGGAATTATTTAATAAAGGACGTAGATTCTTTTAAATCTTTTTTCAACCACTTTTTTTATCCCCACTAAAAATATAATAGGGTAACCCCGCTTGATAAACATATTCAATAGCTTTTCACATTCCAACTTAAATACATCATCATCCAATACCATTCTTGCCAGTCTAACCAACCTTTAACTATCGATTTTTTTCTGAAATTTAGGATGACAACTTTGGAAGTGAAGATTACTATTAGAAAATGTGGGTTTCCTATGAATATTGGAAACAAAACACTCTTTTTTTCATTTTTATATATCTCAACATCTAAAAAAAATTGTCTTTATCATAAGAATATACAAACTTTAAAAAAGGATGTTGACAAATTAATATAATTTAAAAATTCTAACAGTCTTGTTTCACTATCATCCCACACAATAAATATATTGTCCAAAAAGCGAGTATAATAAGACCAACAACATTTGAAAGAAGTGTTAAATATAAAGTTCTTCTCTCAATAGGCCATCACTAAGTTAACAAAACTGGGAGCACATGGTAACCCCATAGCTACCCCACTAGCTTGTTTAAACAGTTGGCCTTCAAAAAATAAAAAAATTATTAGAGAGGGCCATAGCCATCAAACTAACTACTAAATTAATATGGTCCTCGGGTAACTGTTGAATGTCCCATGAAATTTCTTTTAACCATCTTAATCCTTCTGAATGGGGTATAATTGAATATAAATTACAAACATCAATTGTAACTAACAAGCCCAAATGCCCAAAAGCTAACATTCCCAAATGCAACGTTAGATATTTTAATTAAAAAATCCCAGGAATCCTGACAAATTTGTGGTAAAGTAATGAAAGATTTTTTTTCAAAACACTATCTAAAAATTTGGGTATGTAAAAAGTTTACCTCTATTACCATCAGTGGTGGCTGGTGACTTCAAATTAAAGGGGGGCTGCAGGAGACAGCTAAATGGGTAGGGCCAATGGGAAGGGGTGTGACCAACTAGAAAGGGGTGGAGCTATGCTCAAAACCACAACAACTGGAACTTTAATTAAATACGCTGCCCTGGGTGCCAAACCATCATTACGAGAGTCCAATCAAGACAAAATGAAGTGTAGAAGAAAAAAATATTTCAATGCATTGGCTGCATGACAACTTACTTAATATCTAGATGGAAACACAAAGGTTGTGAGGCATGAAAAAATAAATTACTTTTTAAATGCATACTGGAATGCCAGTCAGAATCAAGTATAAAAAAAAACAAGCCGCACTCAACTCAAACCACTTCACCTTGTACTGAAATTCTAATTATAATTTATATTCAGCTTTATAAAATTACCAAGTAACATGCTGAAAGTAGCAATCTCTGTGATACCCCCACTTGTAAAAATGTTTCTTGTCCAAAAAAGACCTGCTGCCTGACAACTATCTACTTGTTTCATGGGGAACACATGATCAAAGTAAAAAATGAAAAGCAAACAGGAAACAAGCTCAAGATAAATTGCGTAAAGGATTACTGCACAAGTTATGGACCACACATGATAGATTGGCATTCTGTTTAGTTTATGGGTAAAGCCTGCAAAGATAACTTCAAGTCTCCAACAAATGTAATGAACTTCTGAAAATACGGTAATCCTGTCCTTTATTACAAATACTGTCATATGCATTTCAATACCTAAGGCTTATACGTTATCTAGTTATGTAAATATTCTCTGCATGGCAACAAAGGCTTTCAATGTTGGTAATTCTTTAACAGTATGCTTATTAAAGTATGCTTATTAAAGTATGCTTATTAAAGCTTACTTGCATCTTACAATCTCCGACAAGCATACCTGATGGTCATTAAATCATTGCTACTTAAACAGAGCAACAGGGCACTATGACAGCATGCATTTTCTGAATAATAAGAAGCATAAATCAACAGTATACTAATATGACAGAAAACCAGAACATTCTGAAAAATCAAGGACAGATGAAAAGCCACGGTTGTACTTGTGGTCTACCTTGGATGGGGGAATACTCTGCACACTTACACTGCATAACTGCTCCTTGCCTTGCTTGGACACATCCAGAGCCACTGCAATGGGAAGTGGGATGCAACAAGTAGGACACAGTTTGAAATGTCTCTGGCTGACGGTGATGGCTCTGAGACTCATACCTCTCAACCTCAGAGGAAGAAATTTGGACAAAGCCATACATAGAACGAGGACACATGCCCAAAAATAAAGACAATTTTTAAATATTGCTCATATAAACGTAGAAAGATAATAGAATAGTAGCAGGTCTTGCATTAGTATGAATTTTTGAAGGGTATGAAATCTGAAACTCAAATGCCTGCCATTACGTTTTAACTTCAATTTTTAATGATTTGCTACTAATTTGTCAGAAAACCACAATTTTATGACAAACAGACCAAAAATGTTATGCAAAAAATATAACATTGCCACACAATACAGCTGGGAACCTGTCAAAGAAGGGACACCTTTTTTAAAATTAGTACTGTTAACTTGAGCATCTGACAAAATAAGAGCATCTACATGCATTTCTGAAATAAAAGTAATCTATAACTCTGATCATTACAGTTATTTATAATTGTAAACCCTCCATGTTTTCTTCCAAAATTGCCATTTTGCAGGGGGATTATTGGGGGAGAGCAACATTTTGAGCCAAAATTGGGGACAGTTGAGAGGTTTGGATATTCCTAATTCTATAAAGCGATTTATTTGCACGTACCTCTCAACCTCTTAATGCAGGAAATCTGGATAAGGCCAAATATATTGGGGGAACATAAAAATAGTACTAAAATTGTTCTTGTATAAACTTAAGACAGTTGATAGAATAACAGGTCTTGCTTTAGCATGCATTTTTCTGAAGGTTATGATGTCTGAAACTCAATGTCTGTCATTATTTAGTGACTTCATTCCTAAATGATTTGACAGAAAACCACAAATTTTATGAGGAACAAACCAAAGATAAGAAACAAAAATCTATTCATTCTGTAAAATTCTGGACAGTTGAGAGGTATAGTTTGCTACCCTTCCCCCCTCACAAAGTCATGGTCGAATGGAGTGTCCCCCCTGCAGCCATTCCAATGTCCCATTCCTTGGTTATTTTGCCCCATTTGCCATAAACATTGTACTGTGCATGCTGCTTTACTTCTGCGATGATATGGATTTAATTTGAAAGTTTTATTTTCTATTTTACAGCATAAACCTTAATAGATATCTGCTAAACAAAGCAATGCAGTCTCACAATGAAAATAGACTTAGCATTAAAACTTCTCTGCCCTTGAAACTCACGTTCATTGAAACAGCATTAAAACCCACATTCAAAGAAAATATATTTTGCCAGTGGCAGATAAAGATTAATTTTGGGCTGTTTTCAAATCATAGGCCCCTTAAACACGAAACATACACATGGGGCCAGATTCAGGAAGGCTTACACGGAGTTTAAGAGTAGTGTAAGCCTCCGTGTAAGCCTCCTGATTCAGCAACAGCCCAAATCTCCGTGTAAGAGACAGCTAACACGTCTCTTACACGGAGTGAAGCGTGGAATGCTCAATACCTCATTTGCAGCTCCAAGATATGCAAATGAGGTATGTGAGCG
>NC_056732.1:1591070616-1591095579 GCF_019279795.1 Protopterus annectens | reverse complement strand
TTTCAGCCTGTTTACCTGCTGCTTGGCAACGGGCACGCGTTTGCAGCTTTTAAACACTACTCAGTTACGGGCACTCTGTCTCACGGCAGCTTAGCTATCAGTACATTTCTGACTATTTTTCTTCTTATGTTACTTCAAAATGCTCTATTTCATTCCATTTTACAAAAGGGAATACATTTACATTTGTACAATACTGTCAGGGGCTTTTAGTGCTTATTTACAAAAAAAAAGGTTGTTGTAGGGGCTCGAACCCTGCCTGCCTACTCTTAGGGCTACTCTACCGCTAAGCTATTATTTCTTGGCTTACTTTGCATATTTAGTTCTTATATCCTTTTCCACTGACTGCTAACTGTGATTGCGCTAGTAGCACACCACACAGTAGCAAACATTTACGGGTTTAACAAAAAAAAAGGTTTTAATTTAATTTTATGACATCTCTTCACTTTATACACTGATGGCCAGTCGGGGCATGTGTTGTATAGTGTGTTTATTCACATTTTCATGGCCTTTCTCGTGGCTGTTTACTTTCAGCCATTCTAGTCTTCGGGCGTGTCCACTTGCAGAGCTTAGCCTACAGACACGCCCCTACTCTCTACGGACCGTGTAAGAGTTACTAGTGTGATTCAGCATGCCTCATGCACCTCATGCATATGCATGACATGCTGACATCACACAGTTTAACTGCAGCCTCCGTGTAAGAGTTATAACTCTTACACGGAGGCTTCCTGAATCTGGCCCATGCTCTTTGATACACCTTCCTGACTGTATTAAATTATATTCCTTGTACAATACAGTACAGTTGTTAGAGGGCATTTTAAATGTATTGTTTTGAACATTTTTCCAGTAAACAATGAAACAAAATGCATGCACCAATAATGACAAAACTGTCCAATTCAGAACATTTCCATCATGAAAGTCTACTCAAACTTATACAGTCCACCAGTATCAGTAAATATTCATGATCTCTGAAGAAGTAAAAGTCATCTAAATAATTCCACATTAAAGAAATCTGTTAACTAATGAAGAGGTTACTGCTAGCAAACAACTTTATATGTCATTGTTTCATCTACAAATAAAGTGCCTGTTGCCCTTGAGGAATAAATTGCCTATGTTGCATTAAAAAAATGATAAGCTAGTAATATCGCAATAGGGAATGGATGACAAACTGACAATGGGTTCATAGTTATTAGGTATCTTCGCCAAAGAGGACTGCAGCATCCATCCCTCTTTACAACAGAGTACAGTATCAACAATGCATCTACCTACTGTGAGAGTAGAACCCACAGCCTTCTGCATCAAAAGTAAGTACACTACCTGTTGTGCTATTAACAATGTAAGCAGACTCAGCATAAGTAGCACTAAACTTTTGTTCCCCTTGCAGGTCTCAGCTCCTTGTAAAATCTACTTAACACTCAGCTGTATCTCTGAACTTTGCAGCACAAGAAATATGGAAAAAGCCAAAATTTATTTGGGGGGAGACAAAAGCCCAAAAACCAGGGACACATTTTAAACATTGCTTGTATAATGTTGGAAAGTTGCTAGAATAAAATGCTGTGTTACAACTAGAAATTTACTGCCAAGTATTGAACCCAGGACACTGTGCAAAACAGTCAGAGCAACATACCACTATGCCAAATCATCTATTTTATGAAAGAAAGGAAGAATGAAACTTAAATGGCTACCATTTAGTGAATTCATTTCTCACCATAGCTGTCAACATCTTAGCACAAAACACCTGAACAAAGCCAATAATGGAGGAATACAGCCCCCAAACATATTCAGTGAGTTCAGTTATCACCATAGCACTCAACCTTGGCACAAAAAACCTGGACAAAGCCAATAATGGGGGAATACAGTCCAAAAATAGGAACAAATATCCGTTGAGGACACCAGAGCAAACCCACACAAACACAGGGAGGACATGCATACTCCACACAGAAGGCACCCCCACCAAGAATCAAACCAGACAACCTGTAGCTGTCAGGCAAAAATGCTACCACTGCACTACTGGCTGTGTTAAGTAACAAAAATACAGAAACCACAGATTTTATGAGGAACAGAACAGAACAAATATGAGGCAAAAATCTGCAAATGTTTTACAAATGATGGTGGGTAGGGAATTCAGGCTCTTGTCACTTGGGCCCAAGGTACGGGTTTAATCATTATTCTCTACCCACCACCATGTAGTGACTGGGGCATTTCACACACACACACACACACACACACACATGCACCCTACCTGCAGATCTTGTCTCTGTCCTCCATAATGGCCCGTACACACACCCTACCTGTAGATCCTGTCTCTGTCCTCCAAAACGGCATGTGCACACACACACACACACACACACACACACACACACACACACACACACACACACACACACACACACACTCACACCCTACCTGCAGATCCTGTCTCTGTCCTCCATAACGGCTTGTAGCGATCTTGTGCTCTGCAGCAGCCCAGCTAAGTCCTATGTAGTGATCCTGCAGCCCGATCGCCTGTCTCTGTCCTCCATAATGGCCCATGCATGCTGTTGGGTCTCCCGCGAGATGTGAGTAGGCTGGAGCCTCCTGCTGTTGGGTACCCGCGAGACATGAGGAGGCTGGAGCCTCCAGCCTGCGGGCGATGCAGTCTGGTGACCATGCGGTCATCACCACACAGACCTCTGGGCTGGAAGGGCAGAGTTTTCTGCCTTCATTATCCAGACTGCCTAACAGAGCAATCTGGAGTTCAGGAATGAAGCACGCATACGTGGTGGAGTTCTGGTCTGCCTAACACAGCAGTCATGAACTAAGCATGCATGCGCTGCGTCCGGGACTACTCGTGAAATTTTTTTATTTTATTTTTCATGTTCTACAGTGGGGGAGTTTAATTTATTCATTTTACAGATGGGGGGGCTGCAGTCCTGCAGTCCTATAGCATGAGCCGTCCCTGATTACCATCCACAATAGATCTAAGGGGTGGGTTCATTTCACTTTTGTGCATTATGGGAATACCAAAAATCCCAACAGTAACTGGCCATTAAACATGAACTAATATTCATCCTTGTTGATCTGTCCTTGCATCAGCATATCATATAATTCCATATCTAACTTGGAGTAGGCAATATGCATTTCATTCCTAGATATTTCAACATAGGAATCAGACAGCAATAAACTATTCATTCTGTTATTATAATCCACAGTGTCCATAACAACAACCCCACCCCACCCCTGTGTCAGGTTTCATAATTCTGACACCTTTGTTATTCACAATATCAGACAACATATTTCTTTCTTTTAAACTTAAATTGTAAAATCTTCTATGAACAGGTTCATTGATAATTTCCCGAAAATCCCTTTCACACAGCTGTTCATACAGAGAAACCCTATAATTTAAAATGGATTAAACATACTAGATCTTATTAAAGTCTCATCATCTCATCTAACCACCACCATTGATCTGGTGGCCCCAAAGCAAGTAGTCAGATTTAATTTTCTGACAAACAATTTTAAGTCTAGGATAGTTTGCCCAACTTTTGCCCTTGCTGCTGGAATAAAATTAAAACCTTTAGCAAACAAATCTGCATGGACAATATCAAAGTATCTGGATGAAAAATTATAGATGGTAAAATCTTTCTCAGTATTAAATACCTTTTTTAAAATGTCACTATGTTCCAGTTCATTTTTGCTAGGATCACTCATTATATCCACTAATGTTTCCATTGCGTTTTGTTCTGCCTGTTGTTCAGAAACATTTTTGGTTTGGCTCCCTGTCTCTGATAAAAATCCTCATTGATGGATTCATTTACTATTTCGGCAGCATTTTGTGCTAGAATCCTTTCAGATCTTTTGTCATGTTCCTGCTGCCGACCATTACTGGAAGCTTGTCCAGCACCCTGTTCAGTTCCTCCACATTCTTTGTTGATCGTTGCCATGAAACATTAATCTTTACTCTTTTTCTATTGGTTGTATCTGGAAAAGCATATCCTTCTCTATACACTAATGCATCTCTCTGAAATTTCTTTTGTTTTCTCTTTAAAATTGTCTCACAATTCAGATCAACCTTGTTAAATATATTATTATCATTAGTTTGATATTGTCCAAAGAGTAAATCCTTTGTAATGTTAATATTCAGTTTATCCAATTCAGCAAACAAGCTTTCCACCAACGCATAATTTTGTCTGATCAAGTGCCTCAGCAGTTCACATCCCGCCCTGTAAAATAAAAGAATAAAATTCAGTGCCCTTTTCAACCCCATTGGGGAATTTCCAAAACCGGAGACCCTTGGGGATATATTTCATTTGTAAACACTCACACAAATATGAATTGTCTAGCTGTAATCTTTTAAAATTAAAGAGTGTGACTTCAAAGTTTTGTAACTGGTCATTTAAAGATTGATTTACTGCCACAGGAATAGACCTATTATCAGTATCCATCTTCCGTAACTCAAATCTATTCGTTTTCCATATTTGAAAGTCACCTCATTAGAATTGCCAGATACCTGTTTGGAAGTGGCAGGAATGTTCTGAACAGGGGTCATTTGTGTAAGAGGTAATCCCAAACTGCCTCCACTACTAGGGATGGATCCATTACATGTTCCTTGTGAGTTGTTCACCAAAAAACCTCTCATTTGTAGTTGTTGGTTCATCTGCACCATTAGCGTAGGATGTCAGGGTTAGAATAATTGAAGAACATTTGTTAATGAGAGAATTAATGTGGCAGCTTAGTCTGAATGCGCATGTTGTCCCAGGTTTAAATGTAGCTTGCTCCATCAACTCTGTGCTTAAGCTTAAAAGTTTAGAATTGTAAAAATGTGAAAATTTTATGTTTTTTATATAAAAAATAAGTTTATTTATAATCATTTTTTATTTTTTTATTTTATAATGAATGTTGAATGGTGGTTTTAAGTTAATTAATTAATTGGTCATATGACCCAACACCACTGTATTAGTTTGAAGTTGTTGGTGTATAGCAGTTCTGAAGAAGTCCCATCTGGGATGAAAGCGCTTAACTGCTTTTGCTTTTTAAGTTAATAAAGAGTGCTCCATGGATTGGTTACATTGTGGTTCGCCTTTTTTTGTTTTTCTATTTAACAATCATAGTTAATTCTATTCCCATTTCAAAACATGGAGTAGTGTATGCGCATATTTATAAAGTCCATTACAAATCCACCATTTATAATGATAGTCATTTTACCAGATGAATGCGATCTAGCCAAAAAAGAGATTTATTACATAGCCTGCATGGTTGGTTCCATTGAATAGACTTCCTGCTATCAAGGCACAAGCTAAGGAAATGCTGAAGTCTACATCAACCACAAGGACTGGCATTTCCTCAACTGCCATTTGTATGTAGCTCAGATACCATCAACTCTTAGCCATCAGCGCAGAGTTCTGGCAGTACACACAATGCACACATCTGGTACGTGACTGGGTTACACAGATATTTTTCAGATGGACATATACCAAATGGACAGCTAGAAGGTAGGTACATTGTCATATAAATGGAATGATGAAAAAATTATAGTTTGCTTACAGATATAATGTTACTGCATAACCTGAATGTCTCTGTAATTGCAGGTGATAATAGCTACACTGTGCAGCTCTGACTGGTGACACCAACCATAAAACCCCACACAGTGGCTGGTTAGTCAATATTAGAAAATGGGCAAACTGTACATCAGCACCTTGATTGGAGAATGAATGTTCCCCTGCAGGGTATTAATGTACAAGTAATACCCACTGAAAAACAAGTCTGCTGCTTCATGGCAGGACATCAAGCTGCCATGGAGCTAGGACTGCAAAAAAACTAACAGCCACCATTATTTGAACTCACCAAGCAGCACTTTTGCTGTTTAGTGAGTGCAAAACAAAAAAAAAACACAGAAAAAAGTGTATGTATGTGTATGAGGTGTTTATATTTTTGTCTGCGTGTGAGTAAATGGGCATATGAAAGCAGAGGAGACTGTGTGTGGATGAGAGTTCGAGAGAGAGTGAGAGCGATCTTGTGTGAGTGAATATGTGTATGAAAGCAGAAGAGACTGCTGGTGTAAGATTGAGAGAGTAAGAGAGACTGGGTGATCTTGCGTGAGTGAATGAGTGTATGACAGCAGAGGAGCCTGTGTGTGTGAGAGCTCAAGAGAGACCGAGAGCGATCTTGTGTGAGTGAATGCGTGTATAACAGCAGAGGAGACTGTGTGTGTGAGATCAAAACAGAGAGATAGAGAACGGTCTTGTGTGCATAGCTCTCAACTGTCCACATTTTCACAGAATGTCCAGATTTTTGCCTCATGTTTTTTTGTCTTTTCTTCATATATTTCTGATTTTCGTAAGTTTTGTGGAAAGTCAGTGAGGAGTGAATTCAATAAATAATGACAGGCATTTGAGTTTCAGGCTTTGTATCTTTCAGAAAATGCATTGTAATACAAGACATTTTACTTTAGCAACTTTCTAAGTTTGTAAGAGCAATATTTAAAATTTGTTCCTATTTTAGGTGCTTTGTCCTCCTATTGTTTTTGGCTTTGTCCAGAATTTTTGTTCTAAGAGGTTGAGAGTTAAGCTTGAGTTACAGCACAATGGCATTACATATACAGAACCAACTGATATTGCCAACATATCGGCTGACAGGTTCAGTGTGAACTTTACCCTCCTTTCACCCCTAAAGGACCTATCACAATACCTGAGGAATGCCAAGTCCTTATTATCACTACTGCACAGGTAAAAAACCAAAGCCAAGAATACAGCTTCCGTGGGACCTGATAATATCCCTGGCTTGTTCTACATGAATTAAAAAGTGAACTGGCACCATACCTATGTACCCTGTTCAATCACAGCCTCATTTCAGGCTTTGTTCCTACCAAATGCCACACTGCTACGGTCATCCCACTCCACAAAGGGGGAACAACTACAGAGCATGGGACCTACTGCCCCATTAGTCTGATGAGTCTGATATGTAAGGCTATAGAGCACATCATCATGGACCTTATAAATAAGGACATAGGGAATCTCCAAACTCTGGACCCCACGCAGTTTGGGTTTGTGAAAGGTAGATCATGCCTGCTCAACCTAATAGACTTCTTCGAGTCTGTCACCAGAGGTAAGGATGAGGGCAAGGTAGTTCAAACAGCCTACCTAGATCTTACCAAGGCCTTCAACACCATCCCTCACTTAGAAATCATAGATAGACTCACTAAACTAGGCATAAAGCCTTATGTCATAAGATGGGTTGTCAAATGGATCACTGATAGAACCCACACTGTGAAAGTGGCAGACTCCAAATCTGATTACCGAACAGCTACAAGTGGTGTCCCACAAGGATCGGTCCTAGGTCCTCTCCTGTTTGCCATCTATTTCTCTAAAGTTCAAGCCAAAACAAAGGGACTCTGGCTGACCAAGTTCACAGATGATTGCAAACTGGGAGCCATTATTGATTCTCCATCTGATGTAGACATTCTACAAAAAGGCCTCACTGACACCAGTGACTGGTGTCAGAATCATGGCCTTAAGCTCAATGCCAGAAAGTGCATTGTCATTCCCTTTGGGAAAAATTTGGTGCCCATGAACTACTACATAGGCAGCAGTCCATTAAACACTAAAGGTGCGATAAGAGACCTGGGGACACATGTTGACAGCAACCTCTCCTTTGATAACCACATTGCCACTGTAGTCAAAAAGTCTTTCTATGTGGCACATCTCATTAAAAAAGGTTTCTCATCCAGGAAGAAAGAGGTCATAATCCCTCTCTACTCGTCCCTCATTAGACCTATTATAAAATAGAATGCCTCATTTGGTATTTACGTCAATAGACACCTACAACAGCTGGAAAGGACACAAAAATACCTCACTAAGAGGATCTTAGGCCTTAGACACATGCCCTATACGGACAGACTCAAAAAAACTCCAGCTATACTCTGTCTCTTATCACCTACGTAGAGGCGATCTCTGCTTGACCTACAAAGCCATGTCGGACCCAGAGCTGCTAGATATGCTACACCTAAATAAATCCCAATCCCTCCATGCCACACGCTCCAGGGACCTAAACCTCATTATCACAATAAACAGAACATGCTGGAGGGACATGTTCCTAACCCAGAGGTTTCCCATACTCTGGAAGAAACTTCCCATTCACGTCAAGCAGAGCACTTCACTGACCCTCTTTAAGAGAAATCTTGACAAGTGGATGGGCAACAGGAAGTTCACCCGGGGATCTCTTCAGTGGCCTTGCTTGACAGGGGCACTGGGAACTAACTTTGGGTGGCATGATGCCAGGGAATCTTCTTGTGGTAGGCTTATATAGGCTCCAGGGCCATTAGTCTAGTACACACCTAGGAACCTATGAAACTAGAGGACACTGTATGTGAAGGCAGACGAGACTGTGTATGAGAGAGAGAGAGAGAGAGAGAGAAAGAGACAGAGAAAATGGGCTCTCTGTAGAATTGTTTTACTTATTTATTTTTTAAGTGCTATATTACTTTTTATACATAGTTTTGATGTAAAATCCAACATCATTCATATATACTAAAGAAAGTATGAAACATTAGGCAGAGGAACTATTTTACATTAAAAAAATAAATAAATAGAAATATATATATATATATATATATATATATATATATATATATATATATATAAAACAAAATAATATAGTACCTAAAAATTAAGTAAGTAAAACACAACAATTTTACAGAGACCCCATTCTCTAAGCACAATAATGTCCTCCAGGGTGTGCATTAATGTTTATTTAATGCCTTTCCAGGGATGTAGAGGCACTCTGTTTGCGGCATCAGGCTTCATAACACCCCTGGGCAGGCATTAATTACACATTATACAACCCCCCCCATTAATATTCAAAAATGTGCATGCTGATTGGTCAGCGTGCACATTGTAAATCAGAGTTATAGTAATGGAAAAAGGTGCGGTCGCCCAGACTTTTTCCATTACTATAACTCTTTTTTCTCACTGTTTCGCTATGTTAAACGAGTTTAACATAGCGAGACAGCTTTAAAAAAAGCAACAGAGATTCTCCATTGCTTTTTTAAAGCTGTCTCGCTATGTTGAACTCCTTTAACATAGCGAGACAGTTTGTAAAAAGCAACGGAGATCTTGCTTTCTCCATTGCTTTTTCAAAACTGTCTCGCTATGTTAAATGGGTTTAACATACCGAGACAGCTTTAAAAAAAGCAATGGAGATTCTCCGTTACTTTTTTTAAAGCTGTCTCGCTATGTTAAACCCATTTAACATAGCGAAAACAGTTTGTAAAAAGTAACGGAGATCTTGCTTTCTCCGTTGCTTTTGCCCACAGTTCTGATGTACTGCGTAGGCATACGCATGTGCAGTACATCAGAACTGCCGCAGAATACCAGACAGCTGCGGAAGGGCAACAAGGAGGCATTATACAATGCCATTATTTAAGAAAAGTAATTTTTTTTTTCCTTAAATAATGTCATTGTATAATAGCAATAACCCACTTCTGGGTGTGGGTAATGCTGGATTTACCCACAGTTGGCTTTGTTTGGTCACTCGGCTTTCGCCCTCGTGACCAAACCACGCCAATCGTGGGTAAATCCAGCATTACCCACAGCCAGGCGTGGGTTATTGTTATATTAACCTACACCCAGTCAGGCATTATTATTTACATAAGGCACATTGATAGACACAGATGGTGGCAGTGCAGGTGACTGGTCCCATTTCTAGTAAGTGGATCCACTGATAAGGGCGGTTCCCTGTATGTGCCATGCTGCAGAATATGTTTATAGCCAAGGATGATAGTCTGCCAGTGAGAGCCGCAGTAGCCCTGCTACTACAACCCAGGACACCAGAACAATAATATCAGCAGCACAAAGAAAATGACATTATTGAAGATGCGAGGAAAAATATCATCAGAATATGGGAGGCTGGCAGACACCCAGTATGCTCAGATACAAGTGACATGGCACTGTCTGGTAGAAAAAGTATGCTGTGAGATGCCAGCCATCCGTGAAGCACCAAGAGTGAAATGATGCATGTGTCCAGGTGAATGTAGTAGTGATGTGATTTATGTGTGGCCAGGTGAATGTAGCAGTGATGTGATTTATGTGTGTCCAGGTGAATGTAGTAGTGATGTGATTTATGTGTGTCCAGGTGAATGTAGCATTGATGTGATATATGCGTGCCCAGGTCAATTTAAAGTGTTACTCCACAGTAACACAGCCATCTTAACCTGCACAAGTAAAAGGCACACATGAGAAAAACATTAAGTGAAAATAACAGGTTGATACATAGAACTTGCAAAGTTGTCATAATAAAAAAGAATGACATGATTCAGTCTCACAGGATGTGAGAAGTTAATGTTATGCATATGCGAGCATATGTGTGTGTGTGTGTGTGTGTGTGTGTGTGTGTGTGTGTGTGTGTGTGTGTGTGTGTGTGTGTGTGTGCTCGCGTGTATTTTCTGGACCACTGTTTAGGAAGACATTAAGGGGTGTATTATCCGTAAGGAACCTTATAAACTTTGAGGTTCCACACTATGCTAAAAACATGAGCAGAAATAATGTACCCTTACTGATTTCTAGTCGACTACTCTGTTGCCAGGAGTGTAAAATACTAATTTTAAAAACTGCAACTAGCAGACTGAGTAATCCTATTCCTAGAGTGTTGGATATTACTTGGGTGACTAATCATCTGTCTTCTGATTGCTCCCGGGTAAGATCATTTGTTTTAGCTTGTTTATATACAGCCTTGACTGCTGAATATTACCTTGTTAAAGTGTCAAAGTTATGTGGTCTATAGGAATAAACATTCCAGCCACGTGCTGTAGTATGTGGTTTTTGCCCACACCAGCCAAATGCTGGAGGCAGTTGGTATTTTTCCATTTGCCTATCCATGCTTAATTAAGCATATGCCTAAAATGTATAGCCCTGTATTTCCATTCATCACCAAAGGCAAAAAATAAATCTATATAAATGCCCATTCTGCAGTCTAAGAGTGTAACATGATTAGAGATGGCACACATGCATGTAAGAATTTGTTTTACATAAAATATCTGCATACATATCATCCTGTGTTTGCTGTTACATGCATATGGGGCAGATTCCCACCAGAGATCTCTGGGGATCATGTCAGTAGCCCTGCTAGACATGGGTCCAGGGAATTAAATATTGTGGGAAGAAATATCCAGGGAATTGTTATGGCTAGGCTTGTATAGGCCCCAGGGCTGATAGTACCAACCTATGAACATATTTATCTGTGATTTCTGTGCCTGTTTAACTTTAAGTTTCTGTTCATTTCTAAGTTTCTGTTCATTTCTGTTGCTGCAGTTGGTAAGAACAATTCCAGCTACATATATGAGACTATTCAGGTCAGGCTGAGCTTGTTCTATCTTTTTCTGTGAAGAAAACTGCCATTTATTAAAGTGTTGGTGTCCTGCAGTTTGATTCCAAATGTGGTAAACGTAAGGCCTCATTCTTTGGCTGCATCCATCATGCAGTAACTCATTTGCCATGAGTTTATACAAGCTGCCTTTTGTTGAATTATGTTTTACCGTGTCAGTAGCATTTAATTTGTATGGGTCTGGTTTGTCTCCGACATCAGTATCTAAGTATGTACCTAAACAGTAGTGTATGATGCTACGCAGTGAATATAATAGGTATTTGCCAGGTTTATTTCAGGGCAAAAGCACTTGGATCATAAATCAGAAAAGATGTAATGAATAAGCAGTGAGGTAATTCTTCAATATTGGACTATTTCATTATGTGTATGTTTTAACTTAATTTTTTCACTCTTACAATAGTAAGTCTGTCACAGCCACATTATTATTGTTATACTGAAAAACATCTACTTTTCTATTAAGGCTGTAAGTCATTTTAACATGGATTTGGCAAAAGCAAATAAATGCGATAATGTTAACATCAAATTTTGTGTTAGTGTAAAATAAAGAAAAATAGCTTCATACTAGCACAGAAACAGGCATTATCACATTCATGAGGTATTCTGAATACATTGTTTACTTAAAATTTGGGGATAGAATACTGAAAGCAATCAATGTACTGGGACTTCAGTTACCACATTAAATACAAAACAGTAAATTACTTTTTTTAGTATTTAATTTGTATTTTCACATGTATGTGTACAATGCTGCTTATCAAATATAATAAAATCGTCACATCATATTTATTTTTCTTGAAAGTGAAAATATCCTAGTATTATTTTGATGGTTTATAGCATTTTTTTTCTGTCAAAGATTCTATAAAACTTTCATTCCTGCCTGCCTCTACATGGGGGAGTGTTTTGGTTTGAATACATACAAGTGATTTATTTTCCAGGCTAAGATTTTTTTAAAGACATATGTGCTATCTGTTTTCAAGATCCAGCCCACTTTTAAGCTGACATTTGTATTTTATTTTGATATGGCCCTAACTGATGTGTTACTGATTTGCAGTGCTAACCTGATATATATATATATATATATATATATATATATATATATATATATATATATATATACACGTACATACAAGCAGCTTGATATCTAGTGGTCATGAACTGAACAATGTTTTTGTAGAAATATATTCTCAGACCATGACATATAGGTGCTTTTACTTCCAAGGAAATTTACTCAGTTTTATACATTTAGTTCCTTAGCTGTTTTTATTGCAAATTCAGTGATATCAGACACTTGTATTCTGGGAAACCTTCTGGTCGCCTTCCAACATTCTGACCACTTGACTGTCAGTCTTCTAAGATGTTGTCAGCTTGGTACCACCAAGAGTCAAAAGGAGAGAGAAATAGGAGATGCTGGGACTGGTTCTTATGCACCCTAATATGAGTGGTCACATCTAACTTAAGGTAATTTAAGCATTACCTGAGGGCCAACCATGACTACAACAGTTACTAAGAAAGAACTTCGGTCGCCACCACGGAATGATAACTGTTAAAATCTTCTCTTTAATAATTTCCAGTAAAAATACAGATAAAATAAATTCTGATAAGCACTTTTGGCACTTGATGCCTTCTTTGGATCGTTGAATTCATAAAAAATAAAAAATAAAAATTTAAAGGCCTATAATCTAATCAGAATGCATTTCAGTGGGTTCATAAGCCATTCAACATACTTCAATTCCCTTCATTATAATAGATCAAAGTAATACTGGAAATTCTTCCACATAGGTCAGGTATAATATTGTCAACCAATCACAATCTACCCCTGTAATTCAGTGACAAATGGATGCATGATAGAATGAACCAATAGAAGCGGCAGAAAAAACTCTTCCACCAGTCCCTTTACAATCAAGAGAACTCTTCCATGTCTATCCAAACCTTGGCTTAGGACAAAAAAAGCAAACAATCAGGTCCATCAAACCCAGTAAATAGGTAGACTTGGTGTAAGAGTATATAAAACACCAAACATAATAAAACATCAAATATATGACATAAAGGAATGTGTTATAATGAAATTCTAATACGCCCATATCTGACATGAATTATAAAGATCTTGTTTTTGTTGGGGAAAATAACATCTTTGCAATATATGCATGGCATAGCTGGATATAAAATTATTCATGTGCATATGCGATGATTATCGTCCTTTTACAACCCAAAATCCAAACTTATTAGAAAGAATCATACGACAAGTCAAATCGCAGATAACGGAAATGATTAGCTCAACCCTGATACTCCTTAGCCAATCAAGACTGATATCACAATATAAGGACCAATCGATAGAGATAAAAAATATTCATTTCATTGGTTAGGTGTAGAGGTGAGTCACCAATCATGTCTTTCAATAAGTTACCACTAGCCAATGTCAGCTTTTCATATCTACACCAGTTGAAAGCCATCTACGAAGTAAAAAGCCAGTAGGGAGATTGCAAAAAACTCCCTTTCTTGATATTTTCCTTTTCTAAATTTGTGTTCACTATTTAATCCAATATACATTTTGTTTTTATTTTTGATTATAACGAAACTACTGAGATACAAGGCAGATTATAACGAAACTACTGAGATACAAGGCACTAAGGCCTTCTCAATGCAAACGCAGCATAAATGGCTGTCAAATAAAACTTGCTCTTCAGCACATATGGTACATTGCTTCCTTTTAGGTCTCAGAGATCAAGATTTAAGGAATAATGTTTAGATAACAAAAATCCATTATGGCATTTAGTGGCAAGGATGAATAAGCTGGATTAAGTTCCTATAATGTATATACATGACAGGACCAATCAAAAGTAATTTCCAAAATACTAGGGCCAATGAGCAAATAATGGAAAGACTTCACCTTATTAGTTCAACTTGCGGACAAGTTACCAATCAGATTATTCGGGCTATTTGTCCTATCCAAGATCAGCTCTTCATGTCTAAGCCATTTGGATCTATCTGTATAACAGACAACCAATAGAAACATTGTAGATGTACATTGCGCAAGTTGTTCAGAAACATTTTTGGTTTGGCTCCCTGTCTCTGATAAAAATCCTCATTGATGGATTCTTTTACTATTTCGGCAGCATTTTGTGCTTAAATCCTTTCAGATCTTTTGTCATGTTCCTGCTGCCGGCCATTACTGGAAGCTTGTCCAGCACCCTGTTCAGTTCCTCCTCATTCTTTGTTGACCATTGCCATGAAACATTGACCCCTTACTCTTTTTCTATTGGTTGGATCTGGATAAGCGTATCCTTCTCTATACACTAATGCATCTCCCTGAAATTTTTTGTTTTCTCTTCAAAATAGAATCACAATTCAGATCAACCTTGTTAAATATATTATTATCATTAATTTGATATTGTCCAAAGAGTAAATCTTTTGTAATGTTAATATTCAGTTTATCCAATTCAGCAGACAAGCTTTCCACCAACGCATCATTTTGTCTGATTAAGTGCCTCAGCAGTTCACATCCCGCCTTGTAAAATAAAAGAATAAACTTCAGTGCCCTTCTCAACCCAATTGGGGAATTTCCAAAACCGGAGACCCTTGGGCACATATTTCAATTGTAAACACTCATATAAATATGAATTGTCCAGCTGTAATCTTTTAAAATTAAAGAGTTTGACTTCAAAGTTTTGTAACTGGTCATTTAAAGATTGATTTACTGCCACAGGAATAGACCTATTATCAGTATCCATCTTCCGTAACTCAAATCTATCCGTTTTCCATATTTGAAAGTCACCTCATTAGACTTGCCAGATACCTGCTTAGAAGTGGCAGGAGTGTTCTGAACAGGGGTCATTTGTGTAAGAGGTAATCCCAAACTGCCTCCACCACTTGGGATGGATCCATTACATGTTCCTTGTGAGTTCACCACAAAACCTCTCATTTGTAGTTGTTGGTTCATCTGCACCATTAGCGTAGGATGTCAGGGGTAGAATAATTGAAGAACATTTGTTAATGAGAGAATTAATGTGCAACTTAGTCTGAATGCGCATGTTGTCCCAGGTTTAAATGTAGCTTGCTCCATCAACTCTGTGCTTAAGCTTAAACATTTAGAATTGTAAAAATGTGAAAATTTTATGTTTTTTATATAAAAAATAAGTTTATTTATAATAATTTTTTATTTTTTTATTTTATAATGAATGTTGAATGGTGGTTTTAAGTTAATTAATTAATTGGTCATGTCACCTAACACCACTGTATTAGTTTGAAGTTGTTGGTGTATAGCAGTTCTGAAGAAGTCCCATCTGGGATGAAAGCGCTTACCTGCTTTTGCTTTTTAAGTTAATAAAGAGTGCTCCATGGATTGGTTACACTGTGGTTCGCATTTTTTTGTTTTTCTATTTAACAATCGTAGATAATTCTATTCCCATTTCAAAACATGGAATAGTATATGTACATATTTATAAAGTGCATTACAAATCCACCATTTATAATGATAGTTATTTCACCAGCTGAACTGAATGCGACATAGCCAAAAAAAAGATTTATTACATAGCCTTCCTCCCCTGCATGGTTGGTTCCATTGAATAGACTTCCTGCTATCAAGGCACAAGGTAAGGAAATGCTGAAATCTACATCAACCACAAGGACTGGCATTTCCTCAACTGCCATTTGTATGTAGCTCAGATACCATCAACTCTTAGCCATCAGCACAGAGTTCTGGCAGTACACACAATGCACACATTTGGTACATGACTGGTTTACACAGATATTTTTCAGATGGACATATACCAAATGGACAGCTAGAAGGTAGGTACATTGTCATATAAATAGAATGATAAAAAAATTATAGTTTGCTTACAGATATAATGTTACTGCATAACCTGAATGTCTCTGTAATTGCAGGTGAAAGTAGCTACACTGTGTAGCTCTGACTGGTGACATCAACCATAAAACCCCACACAGTGGCTGATTAGTCAATATTAGAAAATGGGCAAACTGTACATCAGCACCTTAATTGGAGAATGAATGTTCCCCTGCAGGGTATTAATGTACAAGTAATGCCCACTGAAAAACAAGTCTGCTGCTTCATGGCAGGACATCAAGCTGCCATGGAGCTCGGACTGCAAAAAAAAAATAACGGCCACCATTACTTGCACTCACTGAGCAGCACTTTTGCTGTTTAGTGAGTGCAAAAAAAAAAAACAGAAAAAAGTGTATGTATGTGTATGAGGTGTTTATGTTTCTGTGTGTGTGTGTGTGTGTGTGTGTGTGTGTGTGTGTGTGTGTGTGTGTGTGAGTAAATGCGAATATGAAAGCAGAGGAAACTGTGTGTGGATGAGAGATCGAGAGAGAGTGAGAGCGATCTTGTGTGAGTGAATATGTGTATGAAAGCA
The DNA here is from genome assembly GCF_019279795.1 of Protopterus annectens. Taxonomy (NCBI): domain Eukaryota; kingdom Metazoa; phylum Chordata; order Ceratodontiformes; family Protopteridae; genus Protopterus; species Protopterus annectens. The sequence continues at coordinate 1,591,078,858 of NC_056732.1, read as the reverse complement.
GAAGAGACTCTGGGTGTAAGACTGAGAGAGTGAGAGAGATAGGGTGATCTTGCATGAGTGAATGAGTGTATAACAGCAGAGGAGACTGTGTGTGTGAGATCAAGACAGAGAGATAGAGAATGGTCCTGTGTCCATAGATCTCAACTGTCCAAATTTTCGCAGAATGTTCAGATTTTTACCTCATATTTTTTTGTCTGTTCCTCATATAGTTGTGATTTTCTGAAGTTTTGTGGAAAGTCAGTGAGGAGTGAATTCAATAAATAATGACAAGCATTTGAGTTTCAGGCTTTATATCTTTCAAAAAATGCATTGTAATACAAGAACTTTTATTCTAGCAACTTTCTAAGTTTGTAAGAGCAATATTTAAAATTTGTTCCTATTTTAGGGGCTTTGTCCTCCCATTGTTTTTGGCTTTGTCCAGAGTTTTTGTTCTAAGAGGTTGAGAGTTAAGCTTGAGTTATGCACAATCGCAATACATATACAGAACCAACTGATATTGCCAACATATTGGCCGACAGGTTCAGTGTGAACTTTACCCTCCTTTCACCCCCTAAAGGACCTATCACAATACCTGCAGAATGCCAAGTCCCTATTGTCATGGCTGAACAGGTAAAAAACGCTCTGTCCAAAGCCAAGAATACAGCTTCCATGGGACCTGATAATATCCCTGGCTTGTTCTACATGAATTACAATGTGAACTGGCACCATACCTATGTACCCTGTTCAATCACAGCCTCATTTCAGGCTTTGTTAATACCAAATGGTGCACTGTTATGGTCATCCCACTCCACAAAGGGGGAGCAACTACAGACCCTGGGAACTACTGCCCCATTAGTCTGACGAGTCTGATATGTAAGGCTATGTAGCGCATCATCATGGACCTTATAAATAAGGACATAGAGAATCTCCAAACTCTGGACCCCACACAGTTTGGGTTTGTGAAAGGTAGATTATGCCTGCTCAACCTGACAGACTTCTTCAAGTCTGTCACCAGAGGTGTGGATTAAGGCAAGGTAGTTCACACAGCCTACCTACATCTTACCAAGGCCTTCAACACCATCCCTCACTTAGAAATCATAGCTAGACTCAATAAACTAGGCATAAACCCTTATGTCATAAGATGGGTTGCCAACTTGCTCACTGATAGAACCCACACTGTGAAAGTAACGGACTCCAAATCTGACTACCGAACAGTTACAAGTGGTGTCCCACAGGGATCGGTCCTATGTTCCCTCCTGTTTGGCATCTACTTCTCTAAAGTTCAAGCCAACACAAAGGGACTCTGGATGACCAAGTTCACACATGATTGCAAACTGGGAGCCATTATTGATTCTCCAACTGATGTAGACATTCTACAAAAAGGCCTCACTGACACCAGTGACTGGTGCCAGAACCATGGCCTTAAGCTCAATGCTATAAAGTGCATTGTCATTCCCTTTGGGAAAAATTCAGTGCCCATGAACTACCACATAGGCAGCAGTCCACTAAACACCAAAGGTGTGATAAGAGACCTGGGGACACATGTTGACAGCAACCTCTCCTTTGATAACCACATTGCCACTGTAGTCAGAAAGTCCTTCTATGTGGCACATCTCATTACAAAAGGTTTCTCATCCAGGAAGAAAGAGGTCATAATCTCTCTCTACTTGTCCCTCATTAGACCTATTATAGAATACAATGCCCCATTTGGTATTTACATCACTAGACACCTACAACAGCAGGAAAGGCCACAAAAATACCTCACTAAGAGGATCTTAGGCCTTAGACACATGCCCTATATGGACAGACCCAAAAACTTCCAGCTATACCCTGTATCTTATCGCCTACTTAGAGGTGATCTCTGCTTGACCTACAAAGCCATGTCTGACCAACAGCTGCTAGATATGCTACTCCTAAAGAAATCCCAATCCCTCCATGCCACATGATCCAGGGACCTAAACCTCATTATCACAATAAACAGAACATGCTGGAGGGACATGTTCCTAACCCAGAGGCTTCCCATACTCTGGAACAAACTTCCCATTCACATCAAGCAGAGCACTTCACTGGCCCTCTTTAAGAGAAATCTTGATGAGTGGATGGGCAACAGGAAGTTCACCCGGGGATCTCTTCAATGGCCTTGCTTGACAGGGGCACTGGGAACTAACTTTGGGTGGCATGATGCCAGGGAATCTTCTTGTGGTAGGCTTATATAGGCTCCAGGGCCATTAGTCTAGTACACACCTAGGAACCTATGAAACTGGAGGACACTGTATGTGAAGGCAGATGAGACTGTGTATGAGAGAGAGAGAGAGAGAGAGAGAGAGAGAGAAAGAGACAGAGAAAATGGTCTCTCTGTAGAATTGTTTTACTTATTTATTTTTTAAGTGATATATTACTTTTTATACATAGTTTTGATGTAAAATCCAACATCATTCATATATACTAAAGAAAGTATGAAACATTAGGCAGAGGAACTATTTTACATTAAAAAATAAATAAATATATATATATATATATATATATATATATATGTGTATATATATATATATATATATATATATATATATATATATATATAACAAAATAATATAGTACCTAAAAAAATAAGTAAGTAAAACACAACAATTTTACAGAGAACCCATTCTCTAAGCACAATAATGTCCTCCAGAGTGTGTGTTAATGTTTATTTAATGCCTTTCCAGGGGTGTAGAGGCACTCTTACTCTGGCAACGGGCTTCATAACACCACTGGGCAGGCATTAATTACACATTAACCTACACCCAGTCAGGCATTATTGCTTACATAAGGCACATTGATAGACAAAGATGTTGGCAGTGCAGGTGACTGGTCCCATTTCTAGTGAGTGGATCCACTGATAAGGGCGGTTCCCTGTATGTGTCATGCTGCAGAATATGTTTATAGCCAAGGATGATAGTCTGCCAGTGAGAGCCACAGTAGCCCTGCTACTACAACCAGGGCACCAGAACAATAATATCAGCAGCACAAAGAAAATGACATTATTGAAGATGCGAGGGAAAACATCAGAATATGGGAGGTTGGCAGACACCCAGTATGCTCAGATACAAGTGACATGGCACTGTCTGGTAGAAAAAGTATGCTGTGAAATGCCAGCCATCCGTGATGTGATATATGTGTGTCCAGGTGAATGTAGCAGTGATGTGATATATGTGTGTCCAGGTGAATGTAGCAGTGATGTGATATGTGTGTGTCCAGGTGAATGTAGTACTGATGTGATTTATGTGTGTCCATGTGAATGTAGCATTGATGTGATATATGCGTGCCCAGGTCAATTTAAAGTGTTACTCCACAGTAACACAGCCATCTTCACCTGCACAAGTAAAAGGCACACATGAGAAAAACATTAAGTGAAAATAACAGGTTGGTACATAGGACTTACAAAGTTGTTATAATAAAAAAGAATGACATGATTCAGTCTCACAGGATGTGAGAAGTTAGTTATGCATATGCAAGCATATGTGTGTGTGTGTGTATGTGTGTGTGTGTGTGTGTGTGTGTGTGTGTATGTGTGTGTGTGCTCACGTGTCTTTTCTGGACCACTGTTTAGGAAGACATTAAGGGGTGTATTATCTCTGAGGAACCTTATAAACTTTGTGGTTCCACACTATGCTAAAAACATGAGCAGAAATAATGTACCCTTACTGATTTCTAGTCGACTACTCTGTTGCCAGGAGTGTAAAATACTAATTTTAAAAACTGCAACTAGTAGACTGCGTAACCCTATTCTTAGAGTGTTGGATATTACTTGGGTGACTAATCATCTATCTTCTGATTGCTCCCGGGTAAGATAATTTGTTTTAGCTTGTTTATATACAGCCTTCACTGCTGAATATTACCTTGTTAAAGTGTCAAAGTTATGTGGTATATAGGAATACACATTCCAGCCGCGTGCTGTAGTATGCGGTGTTTGCCCACCAGCCAAATACTGGAGGCAGTTGATATTTTTCCATTTGCCCATCCATGCTTAATTAAGCATATGCCTAAAATGTATAGCCCTGTATTTTCATTCATCACCAAAGGCAAACAAATAAATCTATATAAATGCCCATTCTGCAGTCTAAGAGTGTAACATTATTAGGTATGGCCACATGCCTGTAAGAATTTGTTTTACATAAAATATCTGCATACATATCATCCTGTGTTTGCTGTTACATGCATATGGGGCAGATTCCCACCAGAGATCCCTGGGGATCACGTCAGTCGCCCTGCTAGAAAGGGTTCCAGGGAAGTAAATATTGTGGGAAGAAATAGCCAGGGAATTGTTATGGCTAGGCTTGTATAGGCCCCAGGGCTGATAGTACCAACCTATGAACCTATGAACTTATTTATCAGTGATTTCTTTAAGTTTCTGTTCATTTCTATTGCTGCAGTTGGTAAGAACAATTCCAGCTACATATATGAGACTATTCAGGCCAGGCTGAGCTTGTTCTATCTTTTTCTGTGAAGAAAACTGCCATTTATTAAATTGTTGCTGTCCTGCAGTTTGATTCCAAATGTGGTAAACGTAAGGCCTCGTTCACTGGCTGCATCCATCATGTAGTAACTCGTTTGCCATGAGTTTATACAAGCTGCCTTATGCTGAATTATGTTTTACCACGTCAGTAGCTTGTAATTTGGATGGGTCTGGTATGTCTCCGACATCAGTATCTAAGTATGTACCTAAGCAGTAGTGTATGATGCTACGCAGTGAATATAATAGGAATTTGTCAGGTTTATTCCAGGGCAAAAGCACATGGATCATAAATCAGAAAAGATGTAATGAATAAGCAGTGAGGTAATTCTTCAGTATTGGACTATTTCATTATGTGTATGTTTTAACTTATTTTTTTCACTCTTAAAATAATAGGTCTGTCTCAGCCACATTAGTATTGTTATACAGAAAAACATCTACTTTTTTATTAAGGCTCTAAGTCATTTTAACATGGATTTGGCAAAAGCAAATAAATGCGATAATGTTAATATCAAATTTTGTGTTAGTGTAAAATAAAGAAAAATAGCTTTATACTAGCACAGAAACAGGCATTATCACATTCATGAGGTATTCTGAATACATTTGTTTACTTCAAATTTGGGGATAGAATACTGAAAACAATCAATTAACTGGGACTTCAGTTACCACATTAAATACAAAACAGTAAATTACTTTTTTTTAGTATTTCATTTGTATTTTCACATGTATGTGTACAATGCTTATCAAATATAATAAAATCGTCACATCATATTTATTTTTCCTAAAAGTGAAAATATTCTAGTATTATTTTGATGGTTTAGAGCATTTTTTTTTCAAAGATTCTATAAAACTCTCATTCTTGCCTGCCTGCCTCTACATGGAGGAGTGTTTTGGTTTGAATACATACAAGTGATTTATTTTCCAGGCCAAGCTTTTTCTAAAGACATATGTGCTATTTTCAAGATCCAGCCTGCTTTTAAGCTGACATTTGTATTTTATTTTGAAATGGTCCTAACTGATGTGTTACTGATTTGCAGTGCTAACCTGATATATATATATATATATATATATATATATATATATATATATATATATATATATATATATATATACACGTACATACAAGCAGCTTGATATCTAGTGGTCATTAACTGAACAATGTTTTTGCAGAAATATATTCTCAGACCATGACATATAGGTGCTTTTACTTCCAAGGAAGTAATACTTCCAAGGAATAATCAAAATAATACTTGCCTTCCAACATTCAGACCTCTTGACTGTCAGTCCTTTGGCGTCTCTAAGATTTTGTCATCTTGGTACCACCAAGAGTCAAAAGGAGAGAGAAATAGGAGATGCTGGGACTGGTTCTTATCCACCCTAATATGAGTGGTCACATCTAACTTAAGGTAATTTAAGCATTACCTGAGGGCCAGCCATGACTACAAGAGTAGTCATTGTCTTATTATACTATACCAGCAGTAGGGATGTCATCTTCAACCTTTAGACAGAACCTGTTTCCCCATGATACTGTCTAGGACTGTGTTATTTGAAGTCATAGTAGTCCAAAATAAGCCCTTAATTGTTTTGGATTTACTTTATAAGGCTTTCCTGGTGTTTATTATGGAGACCATTTTGCAATAATGCTAAAAGGAAATTAATTTCCACAGACCCCCCCCCCCCCCAAAAGAAAAAATGTTCTTGATCTGAACAGTTTGGAGAGTTACCGCCCCTCAAACTTTCATTTTTAAGCAAGACCACAAAGAAATGACCTACATACAGATTTATTCCAGTTTGACATCCCATGATCTACTGGATCTGTTTCAGTCTGATTTAAGATCAAGCCACAGAATACAGACTATATATATCCTATATGGGCCATTCACAAATTCCTTATCATAAGACATCAGTAGCTATATATGATCTTTGTCCTCCTTGAATTTTAGTAACTTTTGTCATCACAGCTCTTTGTATCTTGTCTGAGTACCTTCAATCACTATATTGTAGTATTTGCTGCACTCAGGTCATCTGACTCTTACTTTTTATGTCACAGGTAACAGTGATCTCTGGTATTAAAACCACTAGTCTGTATGTAGTGACACCCAGTGTCCCTCAAGGCTTGATTTTGGCACTAGCATTGCTCATAGTGTATATGCGGACAGTAAGTAAATCATTTTAACCATAAATTAAAAGTCAAGAAAAGGCAGTACAATTGTGCACAGGCTCCTGAGAAAAGGGGAGATGTAGGACTGATAGCAATACGTTTACCATGAGTGACCTCACTTACTGGCAGCATATACACCATGAGCAATGCTAGTGCCAAAAATCAAGCCCTGGGGGACACTGGGTGTAACTACATAGTGAATTTTACAAAGTCCAGTATTTGACTATTCACATTCCTTATTCTTGAGATTCTGCCTGTGAATACATCTGTCTGTGCACTGCCCTTCAACCTTAAGCAATCCATTTTTTTGTCTTGGCCCTGCCTCCTGGTCCCACATTTTTCCTTGAATACACAGGGATGAGTCAGTGGCCTTGGCCAAGTATGGGGCTGCATTGTATTGCCAAATTCTCTTGTAACCCAGTCATAAAAATGGATTATATCAGACTATCAGCTCATTCTGACCAACATCTGCAAGTTGTTCCTTGGGCACTGCTGTCCAGCTTTTCCTTAAAGTTTTCTCCATGACGTTCCCTGCCTTTGTTGTTAGCCTAGCTGTCTAATGGTTTTCCAGATATTTCCTAGTTCCCCCTTTATAATATGGTACCTATAGCTGTCTTGCAGTCCACTGTTACTTCTGCATTGGCTGTGACCTGCTGATAAGCTTCGTAAGAAAATCCATCAAAACAATGTCCAGGTTCTTGAGGACTCTGTGAGCCAGCCTGTCTGGTGCCAGTGCTTTATTCTTCCTCCCTCCTTGCTGCTTCACCTGGTGTCTGACTACTACTTTCCCCACTCCACTTTACCACCCTTGTAACAAGCCACTATCCTCTTGTTTTCCTTCCTAAAGTCTGAAGTAAAGCATTCATTCATTCAGTCAACTTCTCTGCTTTTACTTTGTTTTTCAACATCTTTGTTATAATTCTGCTCATCCTGGGCAAATATGTACCTCCCTTTTGGCTACATAATTATAAAATCCTTTGTTCTCTTTCTTTTTTTCCCCATCTTTTGCTTCATACTTTCCAGTCATTGTAGTGTCCCCATCCATCACCAGATCTATCAGCTCCTCCTTCCACCCTCAGACTTTCTCTAACTCAGGACTAGGGCCAGCATGGATCATAAGGGTGTACTGATCACTTTTAAGTTAATAACTTTCTCTTACCCCCCCCCCCATTTGCCCCATGTTTGTCCATTCCATCTTTGGATTTCTCCCCTCTATGGACCACTCCTCCCTTCAGGAGGAGCCTAGATGAATGCCCTCCCATCCTGGGATATTTTACTCATCCATCCCTGCCAGGTCCTCAGACACCTGAGCTGCTAATCGAACCCAGGCCACCTGGGCTGAAGTTAAAGATTTATCCCTCTACTTCCATTGTTCCTTTTCTTTAGCCTACTTTGTCATCTCCCTTTTATCTTGCATCCTTGTTTCCCCCACTTCCTTTCCCATGCTTCTGATTGCCTCTTTGTGTTGTGCCTTCTCCACCTCTTCACCCTGTCCCTTCCAGCTGTTGTATGACCAATCTTTTGCCTTAATCATCAACATTACATTCATGCACAACCACAATGACCATCTTTTTTTCCTTCGTGGTTTGCATCTTTTTCACATTTTGCCC
>NC_056732.1:1591043116-1591065616 GCF_019279795.1 Protopterus annectens | reverse complement strand
ATTCAGCATGAAGTAACCATAATATTTTAGCTGACATCTGGAGGCAGATCTGACATCATATCTAGACAGTACATAGCTTAATTCTGCAGTTATTTTCTTCAGCAAATAACGGTTGTGAGAAAAACAACTTTGGATTATGGGCTTCAGTACACATTCAGTGTAATGCTAAGGTGCTCGTGTTGTGGGTGAACCAGTGACCACGTAACTTGATCTTAATCTGAGCCTGCAAACCAGAAGTCTCAATTAAATTACACAAATCTAGAGCAAGGAAAAAACAAATGAAGCAAGAAGACATTGCTGCTGGAAGAAAATGCGCAAGAGTTGGTAACAAAAAATATATACACAGGTACCAAACTATGCTGGGTAATGTAGTAGGCAGCAAATAAAGCAAGGAAGGCACATAGTGTGGATGATAAAGCCACACGTTGGCAGTTGACAAAACCATGTCCCATTATGCTTTGTGATTAGAGTCATTAGTCCCAAGGTGAAGTTGCATGTATAATAAGGGTTAAATAATATGACATTTGGAGTGTGCAAGTTTATGTGTTTTTTGTAGAGGGGAGGGTACAGCACTAAAATCAGCAGAAAAAAGCTCTACTGATGACAAGATAGGCAGCTGCTAATGTGGAATGTGTGCACAAGTCTGGTGCTTCTGCCTTTTAAAGTAAAATCTGCTGAAGATGATCTTCTACTACTGACATGATCTCCGACAGTTACAGTAGTTTTGTAACCCTTACAGATCTGGGGAAAACAGGAATTAAATTACTGTTAACATTATTTGGCTTTAATATTTTTGACAGCAGCATTTATCAAAATAAATATAGATCATTAATTTCATAAAACCATGTCTATTATATTCATTTAGTTTTCAATTTAATCATTTAACTTATTTTGCAAAAATACAGGCATGATGCTATAGTATAACTAGAAAATTTTAATACTTTGAGTAGCTGCGATATTCATTTCCAGACATCTCTGAGCACTGCTACCCCATTTGGGCTGAGATGGTCTTATTACTGATATAAAGAAGGCCTCTCTGTCAGGCTCCCCTCAGTTCCATGCCCTTCACTTTTGTCCACTCCCACAGCCACTCAGTATGCTTTCCAGTCATCTCTTAACCCAGCATGCTGTCTGCTGTTAGCAGGTAACAGTTCTGAGAATACTTCCACCACTTTCCTTGTACCTCTTCATCTTGCTTGCTACCACTTTAGCTATCTCATCTGAAGGATCATTGATGCCTATGTGCTTTATCGCATGTGTTCACACCTCCCTCTTATGGACCACAATAGTCACTTTCTCTCACATACAGAGTCTAAGTCCTGGGACATGTTTCACCATAAAATGGTTTCTCCTGTCTCCCTTTCCAAAGCTCCTAATGCATTTGGTGAAGGAATAACTTAACATCAAAACTATCTCCCTTGTCTCCACACTTCTGTGTTGCCTTACTTCCTGTTTTATGCCACTACTTTATTTGCAACATTTCCTATTTTAGTTGCTTCACTCCTAGCCTTTCCCCATTTCCTTACCAGTTGCTTCCTTCCCTACGCTGCCTGTGACTCATTTTCTATCTTTCCCTGACGTTTTCTACAAGCTCTCCATGCACTTCTCACTGTCATCTTCTGCTTCCATCTTCTCTCGTTTCACTCCTTTCCCTTCTGCTCCCCCCCTCCTTCTCCACGTCTTCGTTTTGAGCTTTAATCTATTCTGTCTTCATAATGGGCATTGCTTTCCTGCTGCCTCTCCTTCCTTTGGTACTGAGTCCCATTTCTTGCCTGTGATTTACCTTCCTCCATCCCCATTTTCTGGATTCTGCCTGCATTTCCCTGCCTGTCCCTTACCTCTGCCACTCCCTAATTCCTGATATTTTAAAATTAATAAAGTTATACCACTGCAATATATAAGAGTACAGCTTTCAAGTCTGTGATTTATAAACCTATCTCTACTGTGCATGTGCACATGCGTGCGTACACACACACACACACACACACACACACACACACACACAGACACACACACACACACACACACACACACACACACACAGCTTTACTGTATCTATCTGCTAACAGCCCCACTCCTGCCCTGGGTGCATGCCATCAAAGACTGCACATTTATTTTTGATTTACTTCCCAAATATTCTGACCCTACTGAAAAGTTCAAGGGAAGTACAGATGGCTGTGCTCCTGGACAGCCGCATTTGCATGTGGTCTTCACCAGCGAGACTTGTGTAGCTCTATGAACTAGAGCCTCTTCATGATCTCTGAATCACTCTGGCATAATACACTGAGTAATCCTGCTGCAAGGAGGGTCGCACAGTTCATTAAGCTTTCTGAATGTTTGCCTTAATGTTTTATTTGATAACCTTTATTTATTTATTTATGTATTTATTACTTTTGTGTACTGGAAAGTCAGACAGGGCACAAGTCTCATTTTCAGTGGAGTCCTGGGGAGAAATGTTCCATTTTACAGAATAAGTAGAAGGCAGTTATACAAGATTTACATAACAAATATACATACATACATGGACTAGTGATGATATGACAGTTAATCAAAAAATAATAAATTTACATATATCGAATAGTAAATGAACATGCATAGAATTGTAATGAAATGACAGTTAATGAAAACATGACAGTTAAATGAAGAATACAGTAAAATATTAGCTAATATGAAGGCTATAAGACGTTAGTTATTTCAAAATGGAATAGCTGAAAATAGATATTGAGTAGGAGTCAGTGAAGTAGCTATCAGATGAAGATGGTTACATATTATGAAGGAATATTGAGGAGGTCCAGGTAAAAGGGAGACAGAGATACTAGTGGAGAGGGGTCGATAATAGTTAAATAGTTAGCGATTGTGAAGAAGTAGCTGTATTATGGCCAGTTACATAAAAGTGTGGTGACAGTAAGGGATTGGCAATTATCCAGGAACATCACATGTGCAGAGCTGGCAAATGAATAGGTAGGACTTTAACTGAGTTTTAAATGATTTTAGGGAGTGTTATGATTAATTTACACACTTTACTTCAGTTAACTTAATAGTAAGCATATATACTAGCCATTTTTTTAAAAATAACATTACCTGTCCTTAATGTTTGCCAAGTTTTCCAGGCAGATTATATAAATACATTTATATCGTAACTGTATTAAGATATTACAGATAACTACCACTTACGAAATTCATGTAAAAGCTACAGTTACAAACAAAGGCATCTTGTGATTGTGACAACATAGTGTTAGCCGCTACCAAATAAAATGTAAAAAGTGCACCTCTTTTTATATTGCTACTGCAGTGGTGGTGCTGCGGTAGCATTGTCGCCTCATAGTAAGATGTCCTGTTCGATTCTCAGCTAGAAAGTCTTCTGTGTGGAGATATGTGTGAATGGGCATACCTTCATTGAAGGTTGTGCATCAGGGCCAGCAACTCGGCACGTAAAAATCTACTGCCAATCATTAGCGGACCAGAGTTCCTTTGTGGTGACCCCTAACCGGGAAAAGCCGAAAGACACAACAACAACCTCTTTTTTATGTTGCTGTATATGTTAGACTGCTTTATCTGCAAAACATCACAAGCATTTGTACAGTATAAGAGAAACTCCTTATTTTTGGCATTATGAATTTCGGTAAGTATAATATTTTCAAGCAGACAGACAAGCCCAGTTCCTTACCATCCTCTGCGTCGTTTAAATTCAACTGTTCCATGTGAAGTATAACTCTGCATTAAAATCATGAATAAAATTTTAAGCTAGTATTTATATAAATAATATACTAGTCTATTAGATATTGATTTCTCTTTCATGCCAGAAATTGGTTATTCAGAAATTTTTTCACTTGCAACTTTGCTCAGCACAAAGTGTGTAAGGACTCAACTTGTTATATATAAGCCTGAATAATTCTACTTTCTGTTCACTTAAAACAGTGATATGCTATCATTTTGTATAAAATGTGTTTCCAGTAATATAGACACCACCATTTTGGCCAGCCACAAGCTTTGTGGGCATTGATTAAATAAGACTACATGTAGACTAAATGGTTTCAGACATGGACACAGAGCAGTGTTTCTGCAGATCAGTTCAGGCTCTGATAAATTAGGAGGCTCAGTTAAATGATGCTGGTACACAATCTACAATAAGGCTTACCTGAAATCTGTGATCTGAAGTTACAGATGAATAAGTATAAGGCTAACTCCAACCATTCTATGAAAGACTAACCAAGACCGTTGCTCAGGTAGCCTAATCCCTCAAAAGAGTTTGATATTCAGAAGAGCTCCTTCCTGAGCATATCTAATCTAGGCTGTTAAGTGTATTTATTAATCCATGAGGTGTGAGCTTTTTTGTTCCCTACCACACCTGTCCAGTCACAATCACTCTTGTGTCTTAACCCTGTTGTCACATTCATTCTATCTGGGGGGTGGCAGGCATTCCTGGGCTAGATGAGAGTTCTATCATCAATCTTTCTTGCCTGGAATGACTCATAAACCCATTTGTTCTCCCCAATGATGAGAGTCGGTGGTAGGGCGCAAGGCAGCTTACTGCTTCAAGTGGAGCAGCTTATCCTGTCCTATTCCGACTCCCTTGCAGTAGGTCAGTGAGCTCTGTTTCTGTGCTGCAGGGAATGTGCCACATGCTCTCTTAGCTTACCCACCTACACTAAGGCAGCATATGCTCACAGGAAATGTTCCCTTTACTGCACTGTAGCACAACCTTGGAGTTGGTATATTTAAAGAGCGGGGTGTGTGTGTGTGTGTGTGTGGTGGGGTGCAGGGGGGGTTGCTACTTTTTAATCCAACCTCAAGAGTGCTACTTAAAAAGAAAATGTGGTTTAACTATTATTCCTTCTCTTTTCTCTTTGAAGCTGTTTCTATAGTTTCTCTACAGATCATTTTGGATTTTTGTAAAAGTATAGCAGCCGTGTGTTATCACAGGTTTCCTTGATTTTTTGAAGCAGTGGAACAATGCTTCAGAGGAGGCTGACAGGGCTGCTGCATGAAGCAACAAGGGTACTTCCTATTCATTCCGTCTGCCTGAAAAAGGAGGAAGTAGATGGGGACATGGATTTTTGAGGGCAAGAGTAATCTTTTGTTTTCTTTTTAATTAACATGTATTATTGACTTATTAATTAATTATTCTTTTAACAAAGAATACTATGCATGCCAGCCAGGAGTCAGGACCATAAATAGTAAATGTTTTCTAAAAAGTAATTGGGGACATGACAAATTAGGGGCACATTTGAAAATTAGAACTATATTAACTTGAAAAGTTAAGACAGTAAGAGAATGTGAATGAATTTGTATTTTCTGAAAAGAAGTCTACAACTGTAATGTTGTATCTTTCGGCTTTTCCCGGTTAGGGGTTGCCACAGAGGAACTCCAGTCCGCTAATGATTGGCAGTTGATTTTTACGTGCTGAGTTACCAGCCCTAATGCACAACCTTCAATGAAGGTACACCCATTCACGCATGTCTCCACGCAGAAGACGCTCTAGCTGAGAGTCGAACCGGACAGTGTCTTACTGTGAGGCGATAGCGCTAAAACTGTAATGCCTTTTGTTATTTAATAAGGGTAATCCATGGGAGCCATTGGAAATGTCAGAACCCACTACAGTGAGTCCTGAAACATGGAGGCTTAGTAGCCGAAAAATGGACTTACATATACAAAGTCTGAGATGACCATTTCTCTGAACATTCCCTTTCATCTGTGGTCTGGTGATCTCAGAATTGCTATATAAATAAGTCGAACCGGACAGCGTCTTACTGTGAGGCGATAGCGCTAAAACTGTAATGCCTTTTGTTATTTAATAAGGGTAATCCATGGGAGCCATTGGAAATGTCAGAACCCACTACAGTGAGTCCTGAAACATGGAGGCTTAGTTGCCGAAAAATGGACTTACATATACAAAGTCTGAAATGACCATTTCTCTGAACATTCCCTTTCATCTGTGGTCTGGTGATCTCAGAATTGCTATATAAATAAATTAAGGGTGGGGGGTGCAGGGGGCCTTACCCCCCTGCAAAAAAGAAGTTTAAAGGCAAAGAATAATCTTTGAGATTCTCTCTTGTCTGGGATATTGTCTTTTTTCAGCTTCTTGACACTTGATATTTTGAATGGCAAAATTTCAGTAGGCACCCCTAATCAAATTTTTCTCAGTAATTGATAGGGAAGTATTAGGAAGAGCAAAGAAACATTGTGTGGCAAAATAAGAGACAGCTGAGAGATAATGTGTGTGTGTCAACATGCATGAGGGAATGTATATAGAGTGGGGTTTCAGTTTCTTCTGCTCTATGGCTCTGTCAGAAAAATGCTGAAATAAATTCCAGGCCATTATCAATATATTTATTCATCCATTTGATCACAAGCAGAGATCTCATGTATACAGAGGCATTCAGCTGGCTATGATTTTGGACACATTTCTGTATGTGTGTGTGTGTGTGTGTGTGTGTGTGTGTGTGTGTGTGTGTGTGTGTGTGTGTGTGTGTGTGTGTGTGTGTGTGTGTGTGTGTGTGTGTGCTGGGTGGGTTGAAATAAATGATTCTGGTGAACAGTTATTGTTTTTATCTTATTACAATCTGATATCTGATGTGTACACAGTCAGTAAACTTAGCTTTAGCTGTTGATTATGGGGGTCTTGGTGAATAGAAGTGAATGACCCTGTTGTCATTTGCTCAAGTTAAACAGTCATTGTTCTCTGTTTTCAGAATTAATGTGCATTTATGTGAAACCAACTGTAGCTATTTTTCATGCAATCAAACATTTGTCATGTGTCCAGTCAGTAAAGGGTTGTAGCTAATGGATATGGGGATTGTCTGTGTTGAAAATTACTGTGTCAGGGCTGGGAGAGAGAGATTGTTGTGTAGATGAAAGTACCAAGCTGGCTATGACTTTTTTTATTTCCATCTAAAACATATGCAGTATACACAATAAGTGATTGTGGCATATGGGTAGAATGTTTGTGACAGCAACTGACAACTGGAACATTGGTGCAGCAAAGCAGCATTGCTGTCTCATAGCACTTGGCTCTGCAGTTTGATTTTTGGCTGTGATTCCTTCTTTGCGGAGTCTACATGTCTTCTCTCTCTCTCTCTGTCTCTCTGTGTAAGATTTATCTAAGTGCTCTGGTTTCCTCCTGCAAGACCCTCAGGTGTAAAATGTATGCCTACAGCTATTCATGATTTTACCTGTATCATAATCTAACACCAGAAGGGTACACAACAGGTAACTACCATTTTTTTGAGAGGTACGGAGCAGATATTATTCCCACACAAGGTTTATATATCCCTGCAAGTGTTTGTTATCTCAGTTTATTGGGAATTACAGTTATGTTAGCTTTAGACACCAGTCTTTAGACATAACTTATTGAAAGGAAAAATAAGACTGAATTTCTTTCGTTATTCATGATTTTTGTTCAGGCCATCATTGGATCAAAAGGTTGTAAAAAAGCTCTTAAGATGCACCTCAGAGCATGTCGAGCACTATGACTTCTGGTTACCTGGACACCATCTTAATTCACTTGCTTCCTGTGCACTTATTACAGTGGACTCTTGGCCAGTTAGGGTGTGTTAAAAGGATGATGTATGGACGTAAAAGCTAAAAAAGTAAGACAAACTATGAAAAATAAGAAGGAAGTAGTCTATGTGGATGGTATTAGTCCAGGATTGGGGGATAAACTGGGAAGGGCAATGGGGAAGTGGAGGGGTGTCTTGTGTGCATTGGAGGGGGAGCTCATGGAGTTCTTTGTTTAAGAATCCATTTCAATCTAAGACTGGTTTTGTTGATTGCAGTCAAGTACTTGAGCTGTATACAGTCCATTATGTGACTATAATGAGTGGGTACTGAGGAAACCTGTAGATGTAAATGATTGGACACTTCTGTTGTTTGATCACGAGTAATAATCATTGATCTTTCTTGATAGAGCCCCACCCCATTCCAGTTAGCTCTATCTATTAAGTTGAACCCCTTGCTTTGAAGTCACCAGCCACCACTGAAAGTTATCTCTTTATCTGTTACATCACATAGTCAATTTCATTTACAGAGGTACATCCCAGGCATTGATTATCTTGAGGAAAACAGAGTAATTAGGAAGGCCACTGTGTTTTGTTACAGGCTCAATGGATTATTATCTTAAACAGTGGTACTAATTACAAAGGTAGTCTTTCTGAGTGAGTTACCAGTCGTAGATGCCCAGCGTCACACCTCAGCTGAAAAGTGTGGCCTGGCATTACAGTTTTGAGTATGTACAAAATGAAGTACATTTATTAGCAGCAATTTATGGCTCCAAGTCCCATCAGCAGATCAGGTACCTGCAGGAGTTAGTCCAGGGAAGAATGATGAGTCCTTGCCTGTCTACATCTCTATGGGGGGAAGTGATGTGAAGTATGCCTTGCCAAACTGTCCATTGCAGGAGCCCTGGTGACCAGTGGGAATCATGTGGAGGTGCTGACTGCAAGGGAGGGGGGGTGATTTGATTATTTTATGTGGAGGCATGTATGCCTATTTTAGAGGCCCATTGCATGCTAACCCTTGGGATGCTTTGAGCATGTGCTGAGCATGTGCAGGGCATGCTGGGGGTTAAAGAGAAAATTCTTAAATCAGCTACTTTGTCCAGGTCATTCTACCACCCCAACCCCGGCTAACTACACCCATAGTTCCCCTGAGACAATAGCTAGCATTTTTAATAACTTTTTTACTGAAACAATCCAATCCCTAGCAAATCAACTAACCCCTTCTAACTTAAACCACACGCCTAATCTACCCAATAATCACCCTGAATGTAGCTTCCAACCAATATCCACTAGTTTTATCAAAACACTTCTAAAAAAAACTAAAACCTACCACCCTCACTGCTGGCCTCCTCCCTGCATAGTACCTAAAAATAGCTGCAGATGCCATTGCATATCCCATATCTATCCTCATCAACAGAATCTTATCTGAAAACGCTATTCCCTCTCTCTGGAAAATATCTCATATCATCCTAGTCCATAAAGGTGGTAGTTCCTCAGACATATCCAGCTATAGACCCATTGCCATTCTTTCCCGACTAGCCACAATAATGGAGAAATGTGTACACAGGCAACTAATGCAAAACCTTACACAAAATAACTTACTATCCAACTCCCAGCATGGTTTCAAACCATACCACAGCACCGCCTCAGCCCTCCCTTCCTTTACTACTGCCATAAACCAAAACAGGAGTGACAATAGGCTAACCACCGACCTCTTTCTTGACCTGTCAAAAGCCTTTGACATGGTCAACCATGAACTTCTCATAGGCTCATAGGTTCATAGGTTCATACTAGGCTATCTGCCCTAGGGCATTTATAAGCCTAGCCAGAGTGTGTGTGGCTTTCACCACCCCTTAGGATGAGAATACTATACCCATTAATTTGCTGTGCCTCTGTCCAGCAGTGATACAGAGATGATTCCCGGGGTAAACCTACGATCTCCCATCCACTCGTCAAGATTTCTCTTGAACAGAGTCAGTGAGGGGCTCTGCCTCACATGGACTGGGATTCTGTTCCATAGTGTAGGGAGTCTCTGGGTGATGAATCTGTCCCTCCAGCACGTCCTATTTATATCCGTGTTGAGGTTTAAGTCTCTTGCTCTCGTGGCTCTGGTGGATTTGGATTTTTTGAGGTGGAGCATGTCCATTAATTCCGGGTTGGACATGGCCTTGTATGTCAGGCACAGATCACCTCTGAGCAGACGGTATGCGATGGAATAGAGCTGGAGTTTCTTCAGTCGGGCATCGTATGACATATGTTTGAGCCCCTTTATCCTTTTGGTGAGGAACTTTTGGGGTCTTTCCAACTGCTGCAGGTGTCGGGTAAGGTACATTCGAATGGGGCGTTGTACTCAATCATTGGTCTGATAAGTGAAGAGTACAGGGTACAATGACCTCTCCTGATCTGGATGTGAATCCCTTCATGATCAGGTGGGCAATGTAGAAGGTCTTCCTAACCACTTTGGCAATGTGAGTGTCAAAAGAGAGGTTACTGTCAACTTGGGTCCCCAGGTCCCTGATAACTTCTTCCGTGTTTAATGGATTACCACCTATGTGGTAATTAGGGTTACCTTGTTTTTCCCAAAGGGTATGACTATACATTTTTGGCATTTAGCTTAAGGCCATGGCTCTGGCACCAGTTATCCATTTCTATGAGACCTTTCTGGAGGATGTCTGTGTCTGATGGAGTGTCAATTATGGTGCCCAGTTTGCAGTCATCTGCAAATTTTGTCAACCACAATCCCCTATGTTTGCCTGCACTTCAGAAAAATAAATGCCGAACAAGAGGGGCCCAGGACTGAGCCCTGTGGGACACCGCTCGTGACCGGCTTAGAGTCTGACATGGCACCAGCAACTCTAACCCTGTGTGTTCTGTCCTTGAGCCAGTTTGCAACCCATCTTGTGACATATGGGTTTACATCTAAGCTGGTGAGCTTTTCTATGATGCCCGAGTGGGGTATTGTGTCAACGCTTTTGCTAGGTCAAGGTAGGCTGTGTGAACTGCCTTACCCTCATCAATGGCCTTAGTGACTGTTTGAAAAAGTCGACCAAGTTCAAGAGGCAGGATCTGCCCTTGACAAAGCCAAATTGGGTAGGATCCAGTGTCTGTAGGTCCCCAATGTCTTTATTTATGAGTTCCATTATGATCCTCTCCATAGCTTTGCAGACAAGGCTCGTCAAGCTTATGGGGCGGTAATTCCCAGGGTCCGTAGAAGCACCGCCTTTGTGGAGTGGGACCACAGTTGCTGTACGCCATTCTTTGGGTACGTATCCTGTAGTAAGGCTAAGATTAAACAGCAGCCTTATGTGTGGGTTTAGTTCCTCATTGAGTTCGTGTAGCACACATCCGGGGACACCGTCCGGTCCCATTGATGCTGTGTTTTTGCTTTAGAGAGCAGCTCTCACCTGGGCATCTGAGATGTTTGGGAGGCTAGACTCTGGTGGGATAGATATTTCTCCTTTTGGGGGGAGGAAGGGGAGATATTTGCACTGAACCTGTCTGCCAGTATGTTGGCAATGTCTGTGGGTTCAGTGATTTTTTTATCATTTTGGACTAATTCTGAGCATATCTGGGAGTTTCCACCCAGGTTTCTAACATAGCTAAAGAAGGCTTTATGATTGTCTTTTGTGTCATTAGCGATTTTTCTCTCAAAGTTGGCCTTGGATGATTTTATGAGTGATCGTAGTTTTTTGCTAGTATTGATCAGAGATGCCTTCCCATTTAAGGATTTTGCTCTGTCATGTAGTAGCTTTCTCCCCTTGTTGTAGAGTTTGTTTATGGCTGGAGTCCACCAGACCGGGCGCCTGCCTTTGGTGGAAAGGGTCTTGATTTTATTAGGGATTGCTTGATCCATACATTCCTGGAGGTGCTCGTAGAAGGCATTTGTAAGGGTTTCAGCAGCATGGGTTGTGGTTTCCACTGGCTGGGAGGCCTTGAAGGATACCACTCCAGTCTTAAGAAGTGTGAAGTTTGCTTTTGAGAAGTTCTTCACTGTGGTCTTTTTTGCTGGGGGTGGGGGCGAGATGTGGATCTCCAGTGAGATTAATTTATGGTCTGATCTCACCAATGAGGGATATACTTCCGGTGTGGAGCATTTTGTCCCCATGTTTGTGATGATCTGGTCTAGTATATTTTCTCCTCTTGTGGGAATGGTGACTAGTTGTTCCATAGCATTTGAGTTTATGAACTCAAGGAACCTTTGGGCTAGGGTGTTGGGGCTTGAGTAATGTTCCCAGTCTATGTTTGGGTAGTTGAAGTCACCCAATATGATGGTGTTTGGAGAGACATTTATACTCTCCAGTGTCTTCAGGAAGGCTGTGTGGGTTTCCTGAGTTTGAGAAGGTGGTCTGTAGCATGTTACAAACTGTAGGGCAGTTTTACCTATGGTTAATTGCACCTGGATGGTCTCCGATGCTTCGTGCATTGCCACTAACCTGGAGGTGTGGGTATCCTTTATGAATATGGATACTCCCTCTCCTTTTGTGGTTCGGTCCGGATTTTGGGGCCGGAATGCATGATATGAGGTATAACCTGATAGTGCTGGGGTGCTCTCAGGAGCCTTGAACCAGGTTTCAGTCACAGCACAAACATCAATGTTCTCCATACTGATGAGGGCTTCGAGGGCGTGCATCTTGAGGTTTAGACTTCTGGCATTGAGCAGTATTACCCTTAGTTTTTCTCCATTTTGTTTTCTAGGGCGGTAGGTTTATCATTTGAGCCTTGCCTAAAAAGGCACTATGGAGGTGGCAAGAGCCTTTGCCAATATCCGAAGCCCAGGGTGACAGGTGCAAGCCGTCCCTTGCGGCAGCGTGGCTTGTCAAGCATGTCATCCCAGGCAGACAGACATTGGATCCTTAGAATGACACCAGTAATTAAGCCAATTATTAAAGCTGGATCATTTTGTCTCTGTATTGTGGCATCATTCTTGGTTAGGGTAGGATACTGCTCAGGGTCAGGGTCATACCGGCCTGGGCTACATAATCTGAGAGCTCCTCTATGTCTCTTTTCATGTAGTCCAGGGAGGTGCGTCTCAGGTCGTTCACACCGGCATGGACAATGACTGAGTCATACTTGTACTTGCTGTGGAGTGACCTGAGTGCTTGTGTTATGTGGCGGATTCTAGCGCCTGACAGGCAGCTAACTGTGATCTTTTCCTTGTTCAGTCTGGTGAGAGGGACGTCAGTGTGTCTGACTATGGAGTCACCTATAACAAGTGTGTCTGGCATTGTGTTTGGCCTTAAGGGCTGTGACTGTTTAGCACACTGACTTTGAGAACTATGTGTTGCATGTCTTATATCTTGAGGTGGCAGTTGCTTGGGTGTCTGCTTTGGAGGCCTCTGTAGTTTTGGTAGATTTTTGATCTGTGCCTCCGAGTATGTCTTTGTGTGTTTATGTGTTTGTTTTGCAGTTGTGATAGTTCTATGTGAAACTGGGTTTGTGGTGTGCATGGTTTCCTTCTCCTCCTGTCTGGTCTTGCCAGTCCTGAGTTGAGAGAGCTCAGCCTCCAGTTTGGCTATATAGTTGCATCTCTCACATGTATTTGTGTTTTGTGGGAGAAGGAGTGGGTTGTCTGTGTACATGAGGCAATTGTAACATTGCCTCAAGATGCCCAGATTCACCAGCTGAACAGGAGAGGGCTAGCAACTGACCCTTCGACATGCTAGAAAAAGTGAAAAAGTTTGCTGTGTAACTGAGTCAGAAGGGACCTATAGGGAAATGGGTATTCAAGGGGATTCTAGGCTAATGTAGTACTTTGTTTAGTATACAAGTACTTTACCTATATAAAAATGCTTTAGGAGCAAGTGCTGAGCTATTGAGATAGAGAAGAGACTGTTTAGATTGCAAGTAGAGAAGTTCTAAGGGAAAAATTGAAGAGCAGACTTTACGGAGCCAGAAATAGTTTAACCTTGTTTAACCGGCGCTGCCCGATGGTGCTCTATGGGCAACTCCGCGCTAAATCATGCAAAAGCGCGCTAAAGTGGGCTTTATAGCAGGGGGTTGAAAAGACCTAGGAATTGACCCAAAATGGCCAATAGACTACAAGTTTCTGGCTGGAACCACTGCTCTAGGGACAAATAGGCTGCTCAGTGCTCCCACTCCCACTGGTGAACAAAGAAGCTTCCCTTTATCCAAATAAGGATATGGAATAGCACAGGAACCAAGCCAAAGCCCAGAGATCAGCAAACTCTGAAGACTGGACTATTCTAGTTCAGTAAGGCGGGAAAACAAGATTTTTTTTTTTGTTTTTTTCTTTTTTGCAGAAAACAGAAGAAAAACAGACAGTAAATGCTATAAATGCTTTTAAATGGCTAGCGCTTGAGTGTGTTAGCCTACAAGTAAAATTAAGCAACAAATAACTTTTTTAAAAGTGCAAAACAGTTAATCAACACAAAAAACAGTTTAAATAGAATGCAGAGCTGTATAAACAGGTGAAAATGCAGTCGCTAAGCAGTAAATAATCAAAAAGCCAGAAAAAAATACTTAAATCAGGAAAAAGTCACTCTTTTGCTCTCTGCTGCTTCTAGAACTCTGCAGTACACCACGAGGAGCTGTGCTGAGTTGAATACAAGCGAAAAAGCTTGCTAAAGCGGGCTTTATTACAGGGGGCTGAAAAGAGCTAGGAATTGACCCAAAATGGCCAATAGACTACAAGTTTCTGGCTGGAACCACTCCTCTAGGGATAAATAGGCCGCTCAGTGCTCCCCACTCCCACTGGTGAACAAAGATGCTTCCTTTTATCCAAATAAGGATATGGAATAGCACAGGAACCAAGACAAAGCCCAGAGATCAGCAAACTCTGAAGACTGGACTATTCTAGTTCAGTAAGGCGGGAAAACAAGATTTTTTTTTTTTTTTTTTTTTTGCAGAAAACAGAGGAAAAACAGACAGTAAATGCTTTTAAGCGGCTAGCGCACTTGAGTGTGTTAGCCTACAGGTAAAATTAAGCAACAACTAACTTTTAAAAGTGCAAAACAGTTGATCAACAAAAACAGTTTAAATAGAATGCAGAGCTGTATAAACAGGCTAAAATGCAGTCGCTAAGCAGTAAATAATCAAAACGCCAGAAAAAAATACTTAAATCAGTTATAGCAAATACAGTTATAACAAATGCTCTGAAATATACTGTATATTTCCAAAATGTTTGAGAAGGACAGTCAGAACACAAGAAGGTTCAGGCGAAAGAGAAAAAAAAAAAGTTTTGTTTTACTTTTTGAAAGGGAAAAAGGAGGAACAGAAGGCCTTATCAAATGTTCTCTCTGTATTAAGCAGAATGAGCTAATGACACTAGACTGGGAGGTGTGTCACAGTAGGGGCGGGCAACTGCAAAGCCACCAAGTATAAGAGCAGGACACCAACAGGGAGGAGAGCTGCAGTCACACCTTCTCTAGTCTGCACTGTGTGCAAAAGACAGAAACTTTTTTTTTTTTTTTTTTTACAAGAATACAAAAGAACCAGCCCCCACTAGCCAAGAGATAATTACACAGAGGAAATGTTTCAGTTTACACAATAGCCTACAAGACAGCAAGCACTAGAGACAAATGAAAGTTTTTAAACAGATAAGGATTTGTGAAGATACTGAATAGACAAAGTGCTTTATATATATTAAATTGTAAAGACAGTAATCTGTAAAAATAATCAAAAAAAAATCAAGATGATACTTATATTTTGTAGCTCAGCTGCAGTTCACTAACATCTATTTCCCTCAACAAGCCTGCTATCCAGTGGTTCTAATCCTACATGACTGGTAGACAACAGGCGGTACTATGGCAGAGCAAACTCTCCAGCCAGCTACCTCTCACACTTGGTGTCCTTCAAGGGCCCATACTAGGTCCACTACTCTTCTCTATTTTTATCAACAACCTTCACACTGCTATCTGTAAAGCTACCTGCATTCAATATGCAGATGATTCCACTCTGATCTACTCAGCCACCTCCCCATCCGAATTGCAAAACCTAACCCAAAATACATTAAACACTATTGAGAACTGGCTCACTAAACAACGCCTACTTCTGAACCCCAATAAAACTAAACTTCTACTCTTCTCCCCCACTTTTCATTCTCTGTCACATCTAACAATGGCACCACTATTTCCCCAGATAATCAAATCAAACTGCTAGGGGTTATCATAGACAATAATTTCAAATATGACCTACAGGTCAACAAAACCATACAGACCATCAGTAAGAAGCTTGGATCACTGTACAGAAACAAGACATTTTTAACCCCACTGGCTAGAACTGCAATCACCCGATCACACCTACTCTCTACTCCTTTATATGCCTCGCCTGTACTCTCAAACCTCAACAAATCCGAACTAGGTAAGCTGTCCCATAGCTACAATCATATTGCCATATTCGCCACTGGCTGCAGCTATACAACCCACCACTGTCAGAACCTTAAACAACTAGAGTGGCTAGAACTGTTCAGCTTAATTCAATTCAATCAACTCTTAATATTGCACAAAATGTTGTACCACCCTGAGGATACCCCCTCACTTAAAAATATTATTAAGCTATATAGCAACCTAAGATCCATACGGTCAGCTGATAAACTACTGGTCCAAACCCACAAAGCTAATAACTCTGCTGGTGAATCCATGGTTGCCAACTTCATTGGCAAAACCTGGAATTTGTTGCCAAACTATATAACCCTACAATCCTCCAAAAGTCTCTTCAAAAAAACCCTCAAACAGTATCTCAAAGTGAATTGGCTATGCCCATGTACCAACCCTGATTAAGTTATAAACTAAAAGCATATTCTGTAATTATCATAACTTGTAACTATGTCACCAAGCTCTGCTTCCAATCTGATGTCTCTTACTTTTAATTGTGTCTCTCCATGAGAATTGTGAGTCCCTACTAGGGAACACTACCAAGCCATTGTATATAATCACTTTATTTTTATAATTGATAACTTCTGTGTAATCTATGTAAGTTTGTCTATGTGGAGCTTCTCTCCCCGGGCCTCTGCTGAAAATGGACATGTATCCAGTCGGACTATCCCGGTAAAGAAATGTAAAATAAATAAATAAAATAAAAATATAAAAATAAATCCCTAGTGCATTGATGAGGGCTTACATTCAGTTTGCTCAAGTCTCCCTTTAGGTTAACAAATGGACCATAAGGCTCTCACCTCCAGGGAATGAACAGTTCTGTGGAGCAGCTGAGAGGCAAGGGCTTATGGTCAGTGGGGTTCAGCCAAAAAAAACATTTCTTCCCTGTACTCAAGCCCCAAGAGTGTAAAATAAAATGAAAAAAAAAACAGTTTATTACTCATCAGTTCCATGCCTGCTTGCTGCTATAAACATCTTTATAAGAATACATTTTGAATTTTTTTTCTCAATAATTCAGATCCTTTTAAAACAGGAAATGCGGAATTGCAAAAATTACAATCTACATAACAGATATTGTCCCTGATCTTAAGAATACCAAACAGCTTTTTTAGATATGCAATGAAATGCAATGATGTAAGTTTATCAGTATTTGAATAAGTCAGTAGATATATAAAACTATTACTGTACCTAGCATCTATCTACAACAGTACACAAGGTCACAATAAAGCCATAGCCATTCAAGTGCTGATGCTTAGATTCCACTCAAACATGAACACAGCTGGATTACTGTGTTTTAGAAAGAAATACTGTGAAGCATCACTTGCAGTGCCATGTTTCTTCTTGATCAAAATGAAGCTGAAGCCATAACTCTTTTAAAATATATTTGCTTGTGTGTGTTTTTCTGTGTGTGTGTGTGTGTGTGTGTGTGTGTGTGTGTGTGTGTGTGTGTGTGTGTGTGTGTGTGTGTGTGTGTGTGTGTGTGTGCACGCATGCATGCATATGTGTAGTATGTGCTTGTATATATTTATATACATATGTGTAGTGTATGTATATATGTGTGTATGTGCATATGTGTGGTGTGTGTTTTGTGTATGTGTGTAGATGTGTTGTGTGTGTGTATGTATATTTGTTGTATGTGGGTGTGTGTGCGACTGAGTTTGAAGTGTACTACTGTGTTGAAAATGTTCTCTCCATCTCTTTTATACATTTTTAGAATCCACACCTGCCTAAATGTAAATATAATCCACTTTGGCTGTTCTCCTCTTTCAGAGCATCTACAGCTGTGCTCTGGTATCTGTAAATGGAAGCAACAGTGTCTTCAGTTTAGGTTTGGCACCACCTACAAGTGCAGAATAGGTAAATACTTATTGCAACAGACTTTCCTTGCTCTTCTGTGCTACAGCTGGCCTCTCCTCAGTTACACCACCAGTCTTTTTTCATTCCCTCACAGCCTTCTACGTTTAAGAGCCTAGGCTAAGGTTAATAATTTGTTATACCACATTTCTTTTTCTTTTCCAATATATATATAAAATGCACACATGCATACATGCATACATGCACGCTCACATCTATTACTCTATCTATATATGTTTATGTATATGTATATATGTGTATGTATACATATATGTTTATACACACACACTCACACACACACACACACACACACACACACACACACACACACACACACACACACACACACACACACACACACACTAGGATTAATTAGGATTTTAATTAATTTTTATTAATTAGAATTAGGATTAGCTAACCCCTAGTAGTTTATGTATGTTCATGCTTTCCTCATGGAAAAAAAATCTGATGCAATTTGAATATTGTTCTTGAATAAATCTGTTGTATGATTTTTAATTCTGGAAAAGATGCATACATCTGTAGAGATAACCACATTTCTTAATACTTAATAATATTTTGATATGTTTCTTTATGAGCCACACTTGGAATCATACAAAAACTATTTTGCTAAGTTATGCAGTTATAATATTATTTATGTGGACTGTGTTTCTTACTTTCTGGTTGTAATAATAGGGAATCCTACACTTTGTTGAGCTACAGTTTGATTTGCCAAAGTTAAAGCATCAAACACAGTTTGCTGACAGTGCGAAGGTAGCCCTAATATACATGTCCCCACTGCAGGATCCATGTTTGCAATCAGGTAATGTAATGGTGCTTGATTTCTTCCCCTCCACAAACCCCATGTTAAAGTTCGAGTGGTAGTTGTGCATTAGGGGAGTTTCACTGGGTTTATGATGTTATTGCTTTAATGAGTTGCATTTTGATGTAGCTGTTAACTCAGTGAAGCAATATAGTTCTAGTACCATATGAAGTAGGAACAATTTATTTGCATATAGTTTTAAATATTGTTCTGGATATATATACCCATTGTTTTCTGGGCACAGCTCCAGAACTGCTAATGTTGTACTTCTAATCGGGCACGTCTTTATGTAGTACGAATCTGAATTCTGTGAGACCATTTTTCATTTGGCATGTTTGCCATTTTGCTTTGTGCATTGTAAAGTTTCAGAATTCTGGATGTGTTTCTATGTTCTCTGTGAATATGTGTCATAATCTTATGTTTTATATGTATTTCTTTTCAGTTGTTATCTGGTCACTGTCAATTTTCTGCGCGCGTGTGTGTGTGTGTGTGTGTGTGTGTGTGTGTGTGTGTGTGTGTGTGTGTGTGTGTGTGTGTGTGTGTGTGTCATAGGCCAAGGGTTGCATTCTGATCTGTGCTTAACCACATTTCACAGAACTCCAGTTTATCGACAGTTCTGTCAAATTCCATTCTGAAAATTCTAGCAAGACAGGGCTAAAGAGGAGACTAATTATAAGAACTCATATAAAGCATATGTACAGCATAAATTAATTCCTCAGCTCACAGAACGTAGTGCATGACATGCAATGCACAGTGAAGCTATTATTCTGCAGCTCTTTGAGTCTGACCCTACCTACATAATGGTTACCTACCTTGTCTATGAAAGTATTGCTATACTGGTGGTTACAGCCTTTGGTCATTAAGCAGGTTTGCACTGCACCTGACCTGCAATAAAAGAGCCTTCATGGTCTACAGCTTGCAGCCTTCTCTACTAATCTTTTAGAGCACTTTGATGGTACAGTACAGTAAGTTGGTTGCATGTATTTCCAGTGACTACAGACATACTTCATGAGTATTTTAGGGAATCTTCTTGTGATATACACTTTAAAGTAAATAATTCAGCACTGAACAGCCTACATTGAATACATCCTCAAGTGCTTAGGGGTCAGATTTGTAGTACTTGCTTTAGCCATGTGTTCTTCATTCTGGCAGTGGTTAACAGTTGTCACTAGTAATGGACTTGGATTCACTTTAGTGAAGAAACCATGATATAAATACTATGCTTCCAATGAAGAGACATTATTCCTTAATGCTGAATTGGAATTTAAACACTGCAGGGAACCGTAGTAATGTAGAAGAAATTGGTCTAGCAGAAATAACAATAAAAGTTTTTCTGTTAAATAAAAAATGCAGAATTGTATGGGTTTTTTGTTTTTTTAATGGATATTTTTGTTCAGACTATCCATAATGTTCAGACAAGAAATATTTAAAAAATGGAGAGGCAAGTGTTTATTCAGACCTGGTAATATGCTAACATGTGTATGTAATAGTTTTCTTTTTATATAGTTCTTAAACTTCTGTTGGTATTGATGGCATGTGACCATGCCTCTCAAACTCTCAGTGCAAGAAATCTGGACAAAGACAGAAATAATGGGGGGGGGGGCAAAGGCCCCAAAATAGGGACAGCTTTTAAATATTATTCCTATAAACTTAGAAAATTGCTACAATAAGATTTTGAATTATTATGTATTTTTTGAAGGATATGAAGTTTGAAACTTTAATGTGTGTCATTATTTAGTATTATGTGGTGACTTCAATCCTCAGTAATTTGCCAGAAAAACCACACATTTTATGAGGAACAAACCAAAAACACGAGGCAAAAATCAGGACATTCTGTGAAAATCTGGACAGTTGAGAGGTGTGCATGTGACCATATTCAAGAATCTGTTTTTTATCATCATAAAAGTCTTGTGTATGATAGCCACTGTCTCATTTGATGAATTTATGGGCATATATAAGCACATCCACTTTATATTTGAGCTTATAACATTTTTCTGGTTTCTGGTTTACTTGAGGAGGAGGAAGGGTGAAAATGTAGGATTCTTTTGGTAAACCTTCAATCTTATAAAATGTTAGAAAGTATATGTAAAGCTGATAATTTCCAGTATGCTGAATCACCTAAGATATTATTTGAAAAAGGAATACAAAAGTGATTTATTGACTATATGTGTTACAATGCCTTGGTATGTGTGATATGTTCTCCTGAAACTGATTTCATTATTGAATAGAATGAAACAAGACAAAATAAATAGTTATAAATGAGAGTCACTGGGGACTGAATCATTTATATACAATGAGATGAACCAATTTCTCATCCAAATTTCACAAGTCACTTTCCATATCCTGCTTGCTCAATGACTTGTAAGCAACTTACTGAGCTAAACTGTTTGTCACCCATTACGTATTGCATTTAACATTGTAATACTTTAACTACTAATGTATTTTATATGTCTGATACGCCCTGCTTGATATAAACAGTTTGCCTTGAATACAGTACGGAGAAAATGTTTGTTATCTACTAGTATCTTGTCTCCTGTTTGTAACAGTCTAAAGAGCAATGCATCGTTTACCCAAATGCAATTATTAAATTTCAAAGATGCAACCCACGCGTGATAATCAAGGACGTTTCTAGAATACTGCTAGCATTTGATATTCTGTTCCTGGTGTTTCACTGGGTGCAGTGTTGTGACATGACTCAAGGAAACTGTTGACAGTATAGAAACAGACAGATTAGGTCAATGTTTGAATACTAAGAATGCTAAATAAGTAATAATTTGAATCTAAAAACAGCTAGTACATTTCCAGTAAATACAAAATGTGGCGGTTCTAGGTTTTTTGTTTGTTTTTGTGCCAGTTGCCAATATAGTATTGACTTTTTATTATGTTTAAAGAATTTTGTTTCCTGTTATTACATATCATAAATATATCATGCAGTTTGAGGACCAATAAAAAGCAGATAATTCATTTGTAAGAAAAACTATAAAATTATAATGTACATGTGAAGCACTTTCCAAGAAGCCACTTTAATTGCAGTTATGACAGCTGCCTCTTTAAAGCACTGTTCTTATTGTAACACTCCAAAGCATATTCCTCATTCCTGTTTAATCATGTGACCTCCAGAGCATTTACCTTATAAAGCTTGATTGCAAGATCTCATCAATACCGATAATTCACAATCATTCTATAAAACATTTTCCAGTTGATTTCTTCATTCATTTTGTAATACAGCAATTTGAGCAGAATGCCACCTCACTAGCAGTTTTGCTTTTTGCCAGCTCATTGAATAAATGGCCTTTCTTTTGGAGGTGTGGTGTACAGATGTGCACATACTTGTGTTAGGCAGTTCTAT
Organism: Protopterus annectens; assembly: GCF_019279795.1. Lineage (NCBI taxonomy): Eukaryota > Metazoa > Chordata > Ceratodontiformes > Protopteridae > Protopterus > Protopterus annectens. The sequence continues at coordinate 1,591,043,764 of NC_056732.1, read as the reverse complement.
TTTTGCTGGCTGGTAACCCTTCTGACCCACTGTTGAATGCGAACTGTAAATGTATACCAGATGACCATGTGTGCTGTAAACTTTAATATATGCAGCCATAGGTTTTTCTGCTTCAGCTGCAGAATAGACTGATTTCAAGGAGAATGTTAGTTCGCAGGCTGTCCTGGAGTAATGGAATCATGTGCTGACTTTCTACATCATCCGTAAACAAGGACTTTTTTTGGCTTCTTTGAAAACAGAGCAGCATATATATGCAAAGTAAACATTCTTTTGGAGCCTCCGGCTAGGATTATTCTTCAGCTATTGCTTCTGGATCTATCACTGGCCAAATTCATACTACAATCACAAGAAGCACCAAAAATAAAAGGAAAGTAGTTCTTAGAGACACAAATTCAAGCATTTACAAATCTTGCATGACTGTGATTTTATTTTATGCTTGCTCTTCATCTGGTGTCTTCTGACATCAGAACTCCTGACCTCTTACCTCTTCGACATCCTGTAGTGGATTTGTTGGCAATTGCAATGGAATGTTGGTAGTTCATGAGATTCCACACCTCCAGTGGAAAAATATGTGCAGAATTATAATCCTCACTTTCTGGAAGAGCTGTTGGTCAGTACTGATTCTAAGTGATCAAACTGGGATTACTC